>NC_141048.1:29190851-29470851 GCF_041138505.1 Cibotium barometz | reverse complement strand
TGTGCCACCATACTTATATGCTATTTTATGACTCTATCTAGCAGTAATGTAGTGAATGAATGGATTATGATATACCTTCTTCATGATAATCCATGTAACTCCTTCAGTGCAAGGAGGAGTTGTCAAGGACCCCATATAATGGTAGTATTACTCCCCAAGTTTCATGCTACTCACTGAGACATTTCCTACATGATGACCTTGTCTTCCACTAAGAGAGGGGAACTCTTTCATAACCTAAGAAACACATATAAGTGCTAAATTATAATGCACAAGGAAACCCACCTTCTATGTTTGCCAAAAAAATGTCAAAAGTAAAGAAAAATACTATCTCTAAGTTAAGCCCATTAGTTAACAAATACAAATAAATTTGGACACTTTGTGGTTATTAAGAAAAAAGAAATGTTGGCTATTATTAGTTGCTGCTCACAGAGTAATCTATACCTCTACTAAAAAGTCGTCCTCTTTGCCATACTTATATTGTAGGGCAACCACAAGTAGCTTGCTATTAGGACCCTCATGTACCATGTGAACTTCCAAAGGGAACCTGCATACTGGATTGAGGTTCTTTAGGCCTTTACAACAAATAGTGCTTATTCAAGATGTTTAGGATAGTGGGAAAGACACAACTCTTAGACATCTTTCATAAATCCCACATTACTAGAAAGAGTAGAAAAGCACTCATCTCCAAGCTCGAGAATGAATGAATAAAAATAGATTAACATAATGTTTGGATCTACTCAGACATGATTTACCTCACACCATTTATGGAGTGTTCACTAGGGGTATGTAAATGCAAATGAAGCAATTTGTATTCTTCCTCATCCCAATGTGCAAAGCCTCCATCTTCCATCCACTCAAGCTTCAATTCAAAGATATTTAAATTTATCAAAATCGAAGCTAGACACTTCACAACATGAAACATTGCATTGGCTCACTACAATTTCTACTATGTCTTTGGTTATCTCTACATTAATGTGAAATGGCAACATTTTGATATTAATATGTGTGCCAATGTGAAATGAACTATGGTAATGTAAAAGCTGGCCCAATATCTCTTCATTGTGAGTGACTAAGGCCTTCAAAAGCTCTTGATGTGCATTACATATATCATTAATTCAATAAACTAGCATGTGAGTATGGTTTAATTCCTCTCAATCAAAAGTTCTTATTGTGCATTAAATTGATGATGTATGTAGTGCATTACATACACCATCAATTCAATAACTAGCATGTGAGTATGGTTAAATTCCTCTCAATCAAAAGCTTTCGTTATGCATTACATATATCATCAATTTAATAAACTAGCATGTGAGCGTGTTTTAAGTCCTCAATCAAACAATGATTTACTTTATTGAATGATCGTTACATACATGTTTCGTAAATACACATCACATGGAGTCGATGCCCATTATCAAATATGAATTTTATGTGACCCTTTGTCCTCGGAGACGGGGTTCTCGGTTTCGGGCCACCCCTCCTCCTCACACTCCACAAAGGTGTGAAAAGAATAGTGTGTGTCCTATTGTATATGAAACAACAAGGGCTTAATGAAGGAAATTATTATTATTATTATTATAAGAAAGACAAGGACCTAGTAAAGATATAAAAAAGATTAAGAAGTAAGATTACCGTTTAAAACAAAGATTCCTTCTAAAACAAATAAGATAATAAAAGCAAGATTAGTGAGAGGGGACGATATTACCGCAACGTCGTGGTCTCGTAATTGGAGTTGGGCGCTGCCGCTTTTGTATCTGAATTTGGGTCTGTGAGGGGGATGGTCGTGCAGGAGGTCTTTCTTGTGGATGTCAACAGGTGATTGGGATCGCCCGCTGCTGCAGAGCTTCCAGTCAGGATGCAGGTTGCCCCAGTTGTCCGGCCCAGAAGGGCCAGCGCCATAGTCAAACAGAACCTCATGATCTGCAATCAGAAGGATCATGATCTTGGTTATGATGGAGATCATCCTATGCTTACTCACAAAATGCGCCGCAGCTAATCCCTAATCACATTAAAATGCGCGGCGGCTGCTCTGTTGAATTGAGTTCGGAAGGGCACACTACCTGCACATGAAGAGAGAGAGGCCCATGATGAGAGGATGAGCGAGGCACAGAGCAAGCCCATGGGTGGCATTGTTGTGAAGCGAAAGCCGTCGCTCTGTAAGCGAACACAGATATCAATGGACGGGAGAGAGGGACAGAGACAGAGAGAGAGAGATTAGATGCAGGAAATGGTGATTTTATAGGATATATATAGCACTAATGATCACGTAATTGGACTAATTACGACGTATTAGGGCATATCGTGCGCCAACGAGGCCGGCTGTGATGGCCGTGCAAAACGTACCCCTCTCTACGTACCTTGGCGCGTGACCGTGTGTGTCGAAAACTTTTTCTCTCGAAAATACTTATTAAAAATATATTCGACCCATCCGCTTTCAACACGCCCACGGAAGACCAGGGCCTTGGACATTGAAAAACTAGCAACTTTAATGGATTCATAAACCTAGTTTTTTCCCCCCCCTTCAAGCTCTTGAAGTTCACTACTATGAACGTACATTCAACTAGCTGACCTATATAGCACTCGAGGAATTCCAATCTCTCTCACCATCATCAATTATATTATGTAAGAGTTGGCATTAAGTGGAGTACTATCCCATGCCCATGGGGTCTTAAAGACCCCATGGGGTCTTAAAGACCCTTGTCAGGTGAGTTCCACGACCACCGTGCGGCACACTGAAGATTGCGTGCACAAATCTTGACCATCCATCTTCAACGTAAACTCGGCCCAGTAAACTTCACCAAGTAAACTCAAACAAGTAAACTACGTCGGCACATCGCAAAGTAATATAATGGCTTGAAACCACATGCTTCCATTGCTTGAAGGTATAGTATAGTGGTAGGGTGTTCTCATTGAAAACCCAAGGTCTTAAGTTCAAATCCTCTTTTGCACATAATGTTCATCTTGCTCCAAATTTTTCTAAGTCCAAACCCAAATTCACCCTCATCCCATGATGTAGCTTACTTGTCTGAGTTTACTTTATCTGACATAGTTTACTTGTGCGAGTTTGCTTGGCCAAGTTTGTTTTATCTAACGGCCCAAAAAAGGCATTGCGATTTAGATCAATGCCATCCATTGATATCACCTGACAAGGGTCTTTAATACCCCGTGGTAGATAGTGCTGAGGGTTGCCATCACACCCTGGAATGCTAGCATGCAGAGTACTAAAAATTTCATCTTTCATCATCACCTAGAATATTTGTCTATGCCTCTCCCCAATTGTATAATCAGAAGAAGCTCTCCCAATTACTAGCCCCTCTCCTATAAGGAGTTTAGGTCCTACTCCATAAATTTAATGTATAAGACATTGCTCAAATACGTGTGCACTTGCATGTGTGTGTGTGTGTGTGTGATATATATATATATATATATATATATATATATATATATATATATATATAGAGAGAGAGAGAGAGAGAGAGAGAGAGTCCATTCGCGCACATTTGAAGATGCGATCCCAGCCATTTAAATATCTCGATCGAGGTATTAAATGAATCTCGACCGTCAAACATACCTCGATCATGGAAATGACTTAAAATCTAAGCCGTCCATGTACCTCGAAAGGTACTCAATTCAAATTGTAGCCGTCAATCCTTCACCAATCCTAAAATTAAGTGCATATCTTGGCCGTTCGTCTCACTAACCCTAAAATCCGAAGCGTACATCTTGTAAACCCTAAAGTGCATGATGCCACCGAACCTCGTTCGAGGTTATAAAACTGGGGAAAAAAAATTACCTCATTGTACGAGTCGTTTTCACTCTCCTTGCTCTCTTGATTTGGATTTGCATTAGTGGGCCCATTAGCATTCTTTTATAGCTTCATTAGTGCTACTTAGCACTAAGCATTGGACCTTTCACATTGGACCTTACACATTGGACCTTACACATTGCCCGTTTGTGTTAGGCTTAGGTTTTAGCATGGAGTCACGCGAGGAGGGCCACTCGTCTATTGTGGACCTCATCGCGGAGATAGACCGTGAGTTAGCGGCGGCTATCTGTAGGAGTGCTAGAGACAGACCGTCTACATTACATATCGTGGCAGACTTGGAGGCGATGCTATCATCCCTTCGTAGCCTTCGCGATATTGTTTATGTAGATGAGTGGATAGACCACCATCGCACTGCTCCTGTGTCACATGGCCTAACATATTGTCAGGTCTGTGACCTTGGTCCGATTAGGGATGGAGCCTACTTAGATATTTTTCTCGATAGCCATGGGATGAGGCCTGGGGGGCGGGCAAGCCCCTTATTTCGTGGTGTTTGCATCCTCGTACGGCGGCACATATCTATAGTCGATATGTTGCCGCATATGGGAGGATATCTATAGTCAATATGTTGCCGCATATGGGAGGATGCCAAACAACCGCCAGATTCCCATATACTTTGCAAAGCAATTATATGCGGAGTTTGTCTTAGGGGAGGAGATGGATTACACTAGCCATCGGCCTGGTGGTGGTGCTGGCCGAGGCTATCTCTAGGACTAGGGTAGGTGGCCTCCACCAGCCCTTTGTGTAGCTCCTATAGATCCAGTGTTTGTGCCTATGGTCGATGGTCAAGGCTCTTGGCACCCAGGTTGGCATCGACGTACGGAGTACCACGGAGAGCATCTAGCACGTGGTGCGCTTATTCTCATGATCGATACCGATGATGACAGATGTCGAGGTATTTACACATTTATTACTTCTTAAGTTTTTTTAGTCATTTATTTACATGTTTATGTGTACTTTTCTATATTTTTACATGAGCGGCATGTTTGATTGTGTCATGTAGGATCCCACACCTACCACTAAGAAACTCACTCAAGAGTTGGTAGAGGCAGAGTGGAGATTAACCGCCTTAGAGCTGCATTGTTGCGGACGGCAGAGGCAGCTACTACAGAGGCACGGCATGGCGAGAGAGTCTGACATCCAGTAGGTAGGTTTCTCTTGTACGTAAAAGAGTTATAATTAAGATCCTAAGTTATAAATTTCTTTAAGTAATACCTAATGAGAGAGACTAATCAATTATTTTTATGCTTTACTTTTTGCGTAGGCTGCTCGGACTGAGGTAGAAGTTCTAGAGCTGAGGTGCAAGCAGCACATGATTATGGAGCAGATTGCACAGCATAGGGCAGAGCAGTTGATGCTGCATGTTTGGGAGTTCCGTAGATCCTCGGACGTGATAGTGCCTTACTTGCCTCTATATCCACGGCCTGTTATTACAGAGGTTTTTCGATGACCTCTCCCTTAGAATGCACCACCATTCCTCCATGATGCCTGATGCGCTCTCTGTAGTATTGAGGACATTGACAGTATTGGTGGATGTGCTCTGGGATGTGGACATTTTTTCCATTTGTCTTGCATCACCCAGGAGCTAGTACGCTTCTCAGCATGTCCCTCTTACTGCGCACGCGTCGACCTAGCGATATACAGAGTTTTGGGCATTGACGATCTTCACCTAGGCTTCGCTCGAGTAGATGCTAAGACTGGCAAGCCTCTTGATTTTACCTCAGCTACTACTAACTTGGGACTCAACGCCGCCGATGACAGAGATCAGGAGCCTGAGGTGCCTCCAAAGATTGAGTGGAGTGTACACGAGTTTGATGCATACCAGAGAGTCCTTCACGAGAGCTAGATCACAGCATACGAGCGTGTGGGTGGTGCTGGTCCTAGTGGCACCTCGGGTGATGGTGCTAGCAGTAGTGCTACTTCTCACATGAGCAGCGTGTCCTTATAGTAGTAGCAGAGGAGCTTACACGCACAGGCTGGCAAGCACATACCATTGCCTTACAGATTTTGGGTTTACAGAGACAGAGACGTCTTGCAGTAGCATGACGTAGAGAGAGGGAGAGGGCTATAGCAGCTTATGGGACTCGTGAGCTCCGCACCAGCGCATGATCCTGCCTTTGAGGTAGACCTCCCTGTAGATATTCGATGACCCCCGCAGCCAGCAAAGCCTCCTCGACATGCACAGCAGCTTTGACGCACATGTTGACCAGTATTCAGAGATGATGATTTTGATTGGGTTGCCGTTGTTGGATAGTGACTAAACTCAGACTAGCTGGGTTAGCTCACTTACATTGTACTTAGATTTATGGGCAGTGACTAACCTCAGTCTAGCTGGGTTAGCTTATTTTCAGTATACCTTGATCTTTTGAGTTAGTGGCTAAACCCATAGTAGCTGGGTTAGCTCACATTCTGATGTACTTATTTGATGTTTATATCATTATGATTTTTTTCATTATCGAGTATCATTATATTTTAGTTGATGATCATGGTTTTTTAAAATTTTTAACACTTTCGCTATCATATTGTTTGTTGAAAATCCCCATGCCATCGTACCCAAACATTCTCCAATGGGGAAGACCAAATTTTGCAAGCATGTGGGAGGGACCCACCCCCACATTCTTGCAAAGTTTGGTCATCGTCGGAGCATGTTTAGGTTAGTAATTAGCACCCAGTGTAGATTTTTCAAGTCTCTTGGTGCTTGAGGCCATGGAAAATCTGAGTCTTCCATACCATCGTAGCCAAACATGCTCCGATGGGGACCAAACTTTGCAAGCATGTGGGGGTGCCACCCCCACATGCTTGCAAAGTTTGGTCATGAGTGATCGGAGCATGTTTGGGTTAGTAATTAGCGGCCGGTGCGGAGTTTTCAAGCCTCTTGGTACTTAAGAGGCCATGAAAAATCCGAGTCTTCCCCATACCATCGTACCCAAACATGCTCCGATGGGGACCAAACTTTGCAAACATCATGTGGGGGGGGAGGAGGCCACACCCACATGCTTGCAAAGTTTGGTCACAATCGGAGCATGCTTGGGTTAGAAATTAGTGCCCGGTGCGGATTTTTCAAGTCTCTTGGTGCTTAAGAGGCCATGGAAAATCCAGGTGATATGTAATGTAGACGGTGTGTCTCTAGCAGTCCTATGGATAGCCGCTAACTCGCGGTCTATATCCGATGAGGTCCACAATAGACGAGCGTCCCTCCTCGTGGCCCTTCTCACGTGACTCCATGCTAGAACCAAAATGAGCCCACTAGTTGTTAATCCAAATCAAGAGTGCAAGGAGAGTGAAAACGACGTGTGACAATGAGGCAAAAAAAAAATTTAAAGACTTCATTAACACTAGTCTTGTTAAAAAATCCACTTCTATGGCTTTTAGCGACTGTGTTAAAATATCATCTCTTTAAGTAGATTGTTTCATAGAAATTTCTATTAGGGAAATACTAGTTTAAAAAAAAGATCAAGTTCCAAGACTTTTTTAAAAGCATAGTCTTTTGTGGTCATCTTTAGTCACTTCTAGCAAAAAAGTTTTAAGTTTTAAATTCTACGTTGAAAATACAAATTTAAGCACACTACAAATGCAATACAAAAAATTCTTCTATATGTATTTTGGACCATTGGGATGTACCTTGTATCAACCAAAGACACTTTTTAATACAATTTTCCTTAGCAATAAGGCTATTAAAACATCTTTATGATATTTTTAATAACTTTGAAAATTTAAACTTTATATAGGTAGATGCATACTAAACAAGAGCTCTCAAATATTTTGATGAAAATTTTAAGTGATTTCCTTTCCATCTCTTTAAAATTTATAAATCGACCTTAAGGAACTTTTGTGGCTCAATTAACAATACTATACCCTAAAGCAAAGACTTAATTAATAGTACTATACCCTAAAGAAAAAACTCGAAGTTTTCACTTATAATGAGCTTGTTGGGGCTACGTCAATTTATAAGTTATAAATGATCATCTTTACATCAAAATTCCCCTCCATCTGATCTCAACAAATCACTCCATCTCCCCTCGATTCTCTCAATCACATCCATGAATCTCTCAAACAAATTTTTGCCTTCTTCTCAACTTTTTACATAGTCACCAATCAAATGACATTTAAACACACACACACACACACACACACCCCATACAAATAATATTTATCCAAGGCCTTTAGACCTTCACACAATTCTAAGGCTCATGTACTCCCGCTCAAACACGCTGCATCCATCATTATAATTTATCACACTTTTGAAGGCACAATTTATTCCCAAGAAAAAGATTTGGATGGTGAGGGTTAAATCCACTAAGCCCATTCTATAAACTACAGGTTGAGTGGATGGAGGATGAAACACTAAGCCCACTCTATAAACTACAGGATAAATCAATAGGTGTGGCACTTGTGCATCTATTCTATTATCATATGGTTAACATTTTATAATGGGTTTGTCCTAACTATAACCAAGAGTGGTAACCCATAATATTCAAGTGAAAAAACCTTCTTAATACTAGTGGTATAGTAGAATTAGGATCTACTTTTTGGATGATGATCAAGCGCATGCATGTTAGATAGTGTGGTTAATTAGTTCTATCCTACTAGCCTTGCTTAAACAAGAGTTGGAATTCATGAAAAAGGAGAAAATTAAGATAAGGCTCAAGCTAGTAATTAAGATAAGGCTCAAGGTAGTAATTGAGGCTATTTGGTAGCAGAATGGTGGTGAGTGCATAGTAAGGGAGTAGTAAAATCCATTATTATAGGTGGATGGTGTGAATGAATTATAAGAAGGCTAGTGGGAGGAGTTGCATTAAATGCTAAGGCTAGTGCAAACATGAGGATGGATGGTGTGGCAAATATATGGTCTGCTTGTTAAAGCCCAGGGTGCCAATTGTATGAGATGGGTGATAATGATGGTAGTATAATCAAAGCAAGAGTATGTAGATCATTTCACTTACCATGGGAGTGAATCGATTAGTATTATTGATAAGAGGCATCTTTTACCTCAATGATTAGGGTAGTAAACTAGAAGGTGTAGAATTTCTATCATACAAAGTCTTTATGCATAAAGCCATGATGCATAAACCTTATGCTTTATAAAAATGAATCTAATGCTGCATAATGAAAAAAATAATATGTCAAGCCAATGTATTGTTTAATCTCATGAAGTTTATCAACAGTATACTCTTTTTTAAGAACTAAAACCTATTGGTACACACATATTTATTAAAGTGCATGTGCAACAATGAATCTAATGCTGCATAATGAAAAAAATAATATGTCAAGCCAATGTATTGTTTAATCTCATGAAGTTTATCAACAGTATACTCTTTTTTAAGAACTAAAACCTATTGGTACACACATATTTATTAAAGTGCATGTGCAACAATTGATTGGTACACATATTCATTAAAGCACATGTGTACCAATTGATTGGTACACATGTATGCACCTATTGTTTGGCATGCACATATGCACCAAGGGTTGTTATTGTGTGTGTAGCACCAAGGTGATTCACTATAATTAACAACTATCTCTAGCACTTTTGTAAACATTAATCATTTCAATAATATATGTACATCTAAATACTCACCTCATTTAAAGTCTTGGACAAAACTTTTGCATTAAACTTTGCTCCTTAGAATCCTTTGACCAATAGTAGCTCAACCCTAAGTAAGCCATCTATTGCTTCACTTCTAAAACCTTTGCAAGTGACCCTAGCTCCTTATTGAAATAAACTATATACTAGTATGGGAATTGCATAAAAAATCCACTTAGTCACCTATAAAATTATAAGCATGTTGGCTTTGATCAAATGTGCCATTGATTTAAAACTAAAGTGGTTCTATCTATATTTAATATATAAACTTCCCATAAACATGAACGATAACATGTAATTTCTATTTATTTGAAGTGGTTCTCTCTATACTTAATATATTTATTTGAAGTGGTTCTCTCTATACTTAATATATAAACTTCCCATAAACATGAATGAGAACAAGTAATTTCTATTTATTTGAAGGTCATGTACTCTTTCCTATTTATCATTTGGAACCTTCTTACCTTGGTCATGCACTCTTTCCTATTAATTTCTATTTATTTCAAGGTCATGCACTCTTTCCTATTAATCATTTGGAATCATTAATTTCTATTTATTTGAAGGTCATGCACTCTTTTATATTAATCATTTGGAACCTTCTTACCTTGGTCGCACTGATTAATCACACCATCTTGACATCTTGAACCATAAGCCCCGCCCTCTCCTCCATAGCCCATGCCAAGAATCCTCCCTAATGGAATCTTCCAAAATAAAAGCCCTTGATCACTAACTTGTATCCCCAAGGGCAAGGCACCAACAATTATCTTCCACAAAAAGGTACGAGTATAAATTTGGAAGCTCAATATTCTAAATCTTTATACATCTCTTTAACAAACACTCAAGACTTAATTTAAAATTTTAACTTTCTCACCTCAGACCCTTAGCATCTTGTAGACCCATCAATCACAAAGAGACAAAATGGAGCGCTCTATACATACACTCATATCCAATCTTTCATCCACTTTACAAAACTTTACACATAATATTGAGAGGAATCATCTGAATTCTCTACATAACAACTTGTAATGTCTCCTTATTGAACCTAGAAGCTCCAAACATAATCACAAGTTGATCTAAGTCTAAAGGTCCATCCCACAAGTCACGAACTTGACAAAATTATCCATTTTTAAGTCTTATAGCTTTCGTGTTTTTAAAGCCAAAGAGCGATCAAACACGTGTCCATCAAATATTATATATTACAAATAAATTTTGTCTCATTTTGTGGAGCTCTATCATTTCTCCAAGTGTGAGGTACCTTCTAGTTGATTAAAAATT
The DNA here is from genome assembly GCF_041138505.1 of Cibotium barometz. NCBI lineage: Eukaryota > Viridiplantae > Streptophyta > Polypodiopsida > Cyatheales > Cibotiaceae > Cibotium > Cibotium barometz. The sequence continues at coordinate 29,460,172 of NC_141048.1, read as the reverse complement.
TGGAAAAAGCCATGTTTTATCATCATTAAAGGGGCACAAAAGAATTGCAGAATTCCGCGAATCATCGAGTCTTTGAACGCAACTTGCGCCCGCGGCTCGTCCAAGGGCATGCCTGCCTGAGCGTCCTCACGACCCCCACGCCCCCGCCCCCCCGCTTCCTCCTGGGAGCGGGGGGCGCGCGGCGGAGCTGGCCGTCCGTGCGCACGTCCCCCTCCCGCCCCACGGGGCGACGGCGGGGCGACCGTGTCGTGGTCGGCTGAAATGCATCGATGGCACCGCGTGGCGAGGCGCCGCAAGGGTGGTCTGCTCCCCCCCTCCCGGCGTGCCGGGAGGATCGGCGTTTGCGGCCGCGTCGCTCGAGGGTGCGTGCGTCGAACCGGGCTCGCGGGACGAGGGGCGGCCACGGGCCGTCCCCTCGACCCTGCCAAGTCACAAACTGAGCCTATTATATTGTCCATGGCGTCTCACACAAGCATAAATTTAATAAGCTTACTGAGCATCCTAGCCAATGGCTAGTTTTGCTATTTTAAAAAAAATCCCAACTTTGGCCACCCTATCCTTAGCATGCACTTTTATGTCTATGAACCCAAACCACTACTTTCTTTTAGCCTACAAATCTTGTGCCAAACAAGAAAAGAGCAAGGCCTTTCTTCTTGATTTCCTTTCCAAAAGCAAGACCTTCATGAAGCTCAACAATTGTTTGAGTGTCTATCTTTGAATTCTAAGCAACAAGACAAAAAATGTAGATATGCCATTACATATTCTTCAAAATAGAGTGAAAGGTCCCATTTTTGGAATTTTCAACTTACCTCTCTAATAGCCAATCAATAGTGTCTTCTTTGGAAACATTAATCCCTATGAGGCAGGGGACATGCCAATTGTCAGAACATCAAAGATTCATCTCCAAAACATTGAATAATTATTTGTTCCCTTTTGCTAATGTGAAGGCCTTTTACCTGATTGCTAGAGGGAGCTAGAAATAGAGGGTAAGAAATAAGAGAAAACAAAAAAGGAGCAAGGGGGACCCTTGCCTTGAGAAGCCATTAAGCATTAGATTAGACCTAGCCCCAAAGGTCAACACATATACCAAGGACCAAACCTAAGCTTTGCGAATCACCTTACTTAGGATGGGCCAATGATGAGCACTATCATAAGAATTTTCCAAATTACCTTGCAAAATCACGTGCCTTTGTTTTTTTGCAAATTCTAATTCTTCCCCAAGTAACATAGAGTATATATTTTCTAGTATAGACCTTTCCTTAATAAACCCATTTTCTAGTATAGACCTTTCCTTAATAAACCCATTTTGTCTAGGATATATAACTCTTTACAAAATGGTGTAATCCTTATGGCCACTACCTTAACAAGAAACTTGTATAATACAGTAAACATGGCAAAAGAAAAAAGAATCATAAACCACGTGTTCAAGGATTAGAATCATTTAATGCATGGTTCAATTCCTTGTTGTTTTTAAAGCCTTTGATCGCTAAAAAAGCCATTAGATCTTCTCGAAAGTCAATAAAGAACTCCATGGTAAACCAATCCTAGTCAAGAGACTTGCCCTTCCCCGTAAGCCACAATGCTTCTAGGCACTTATCTTCAAGAATGCCCCTTCCCCATAAGCTTCAATGCTTCTAGGCACTTCTAGGTAAACCAATCCTAGTCAAGAGACTTGCCCTTCCCCATAAGCCTCAATGCTTCTAGGCACTTATCTTCAAGAATGCCCCTTTTCACCCATTTGGCATGGTTTTAATCAACCATCCTTCAACCATCCTTTGAGACAATGTCCAACGCCCAATATTCAACACGAAAACTACCCCAATTGATATCTTCCTTGAGACTCATAGTATTCCCCAAAAAGGACACCATTTAGAAGCCAACTCTTTTGGGTCAAAAATCATATTTCCAGAGCTTTCCATGGCTTAAGAAATGCAGCATTGTTCTCTCTTGTTGTTCAAAGGCTTGAAGAAGTATATGGAGGGAGCTTAATGTTTTTAAAGGTATAGCCTTTTGCCAACCAGACAACCAACCTTATTTTAAAGGTGTAGCCTTTTGCTAGCCTTTTTAAGGTGTAGCCTTTTGCTAGCCTTTTTAAGGTGTAGCCTTTCGCCAACCTTTTTGAGGTATAGCCTTCCACTAACCTTCTACTAGTATGGGCCCTTTTGCTAGCCTTTTTAAGCTGTAGCCTTTCACCAGCCTACTAGCATGGGCCCTTTGACTAGCCTTTTGCTAGTCTACTAGCGTGGGCCCTTTGACTAGCCTACTAGCGTGGGCCCTTTGACTAGCCTTTTAAGCTCTTGCCTTTTGCCAGCCTACTAGTGTGGGCCCTTTGACTAGCCTTTTAAGCTTTGGCCTTTTTTCGGCCTTTTTAAGGTATAGCCTTCCACCAATCTTTTAGTTAGGAGCCTACTAGCGTTGGGCCTTTGACTTTAGAGTTCATCTATTTTTGTTTGCACCTAGCATAATTATCCACCACTTGAGAAGATAAACCTTTTACTTGTATAGCTTATATTAACTAATCCTACTCCATATGTGCTATTATTCTCTTAAAGGCCCTGGCTTTTCCAACATCTATTATTCCTTCATTTTTCTCTTAGAGGCCTTGGCTTTTCCAACATCTATAATCACACTCTACATTTCTCCAAGAAACCTTACCCAAACATTATTTATCTTCCAAGTCAACCACCTTCTCTAACTTAGAAATAACTACTTTGGATATGACAAAAACTTAGCATCCTTAAGCAAAGAGGTTATACATAATTAACTTAGAAATAACTACTTTGGATATGACAAAAACTTAGCATCCTTAAGCAAAGAGGTTATCTTCCAAGTCAACCACCTTCTCTAACTTAGAAATAACTACTTTGGATATGACAAAAACTTAGCATCCTTAAGCAAAGAGGTTATACCTACTTCCCCAAGTTCCAACCATCAACCAAACTCTAACACATGTTCATCTCCCTCCATCTTTTTCTTAGCACGAGTAAGTATATTATTGGATATTAGATATCAGTCCATCCCTTTGCCTTTCTACCATGTTAAAGGCTCTAGCAAAGATCCGAGTTTTTTTAATGATCCACATGGCTCAACTAGTTCCACATCTCTCCAGTCTGCACCATATGCATTAATTTTATCAATTTCAACCACCATCATTTTGTTTGAAGGGTGGCAGACCTATGCACTAGGGTTATGACCTCACTAAACCCATGATCCAAACCCTTGTAAATGATTTTCGAGTATTTGAAGCTTCGTTTTCTCTTTTTATGTTATTTAGTCAATCAACCAAATATCTAACTTCATTTCCTCACATAGCTTAAAAAGGCCTCAAGCCATTTGACATGCCACTAGCTCCCTTTCATACCTAATTCTAATGAAGAAAGCTTCTTCCCTACAAGCCCTTGGCTTGGCAATTCAATACCATCGCAAATTTCTATTGAGAACCATCTCCAAAGAATTCCCCTAACTAAAAGCTCCCCATATCCTTCTTCCCTCACACAACCCTCTTAGCTTAAAATATAGATTCTGTAGAGAGGAAAGATTCCTATCATCCTTATTCAAGACCTCAAATACATCATCTTACTAAACAGGGAAGGATAAAGGTGAAGAGGAGTCTTATTAAAAACTTGTAGCCATCTATGTCCTTAAGTCAGGCTCCTCTATGCAGGTTTGACCAAACAATGATTACAAACTTCCTCAACAAGTTTTCGAATAAAAACATTAAGTGTAACACTCGATTTTGGATACATGGCAAAAACATAGGTAATTCAATGTCTTTATATTTAAAAAATCATGTAACACTTGATTTTGGATAGATGGCAAAAACATAAGTAATTCAATGTCTTTATATTTTAAAAAATGAATCTTGATGATTTAAAATGAAATTTGTTGAGAAAAGGTTAAGAAGAATGTTTATTTTCAGTTGGACCTGTACAGGGTGACCTTCACAAGCTTTATTGGATTTTTTTATTACATAAACTCCTCTTTTTCACTTTCCATACTATGAATTTCCACTTTGATGCCTTTTTCCCTCTTTGTTGAAGGCTCACCAACAATCCCAAGGATTTCCACTAGAGTGTCACCACTAGAGACTCTGCTTTTACCAACCTTATCTAATACTAGGACCTTCTCTTGCCCTAACTAGGTCTCATCATAACCGCTTCTACACCATAGTGTCTTATCTAGATTATTTTCCCTTATTAGGTTAAGCCTTTCATAAAGCAATGATTTTCTCTTTCTTGCCCTCTTCACTTATCTGCTTGTTTCCTTCTCTATTCCTGCCCACCTTTGAAACTAAGAAATCTATGTCAAAACTTTCCATAATGAAAGCATCCCCTAGCATGCCTTGATAATGGAAGAAATTTGCAATTTAAATTATCATTCTACCATACTAACCTTATCAAACAACTATCTCCAATGGGGTGGGGATGAATTGATAAAAAGAGACATGCCTAATGATTTACCTAGCTACCCAAATAGAGTAGGCATTCACCATCCCCTTGTTCACATCCAAAAAGGGTCCCAAAAGGAAATACATGGATAAAGTTCTTGAAAAAAAACAAAGGGGGTTTTGGATAACAACTTGGGAACTTCCAACTAAAATACTTCTTAAACCACCTTCTTGCAGAATCTTCTTTTCTATCCATGTCACATATGTGCTTCATAGGAACTTTGCCCATGCAAAAGAGTAACAATTCACAGGATGCAAATAGGGTCACTTGTATATCCGCAAACCCTACGTGCAAAGAAGTCTTAATCACCCTTCCCCAAAACCTTTCTTTTCTAGGTATGTCACACGTGTGCTTCATAGGAACTTTGCCCATGCAAAAGAGTAACAATTCACAAGATGCAAACAGGGTCACTTGTATATCCACAAACCCTATGTGCAAAGAAGCCTTAATCACCCTTCCCCAGAACAAGGATGACTTGCTACACACCACATTATGTACCTTTTTCATATGCATTTACTCCTTTGCTTGATATCTTCATGCGACCTCAATTTGGCCCACTTAATAGTTGGCACGTCCATTCGAGCAACTCCATAAATGATCTTACATTGTTCCCGTTCTCTACTGGCCTTTTGAAGAAGGTGGTGCCCTCTTATTGCCCATTATTTCATTATCCTTAGAATCCCCCCTCAACCCTTAAAGACCCTCTCCATCTCCTTCTTGATTTCTCTTGTAGCCCCCTCGTCCCTTTCACTATTAATCCACATGGTCTTTTGACCTACCCAAAATTAGTACCTTCTCTTGCTGCCCAACATCTCCTTGAGATAGTCGACTAATGAGTTTGTGACAAAATCCCCCCTTTTGTGTGACATCTCATTGAGATAGTTTATTAATGCATTTGATACATGTCTTGCTGATTTCTTACATGTGGTTTTCCACACTTTGACCACCATTACATTTTCATCGCTAAAATTCTACATTGTACTGTAAAGATATAATACCTAAGCTAAATGGTCTCTTAAGATTGGTCTTTGAAAATATCACGAGAATAAGCTCTTAATTGTAGGTGTCAAATGGATATGTTGTGAGAGCTAAAATTATGTTTGGGTACTCTCCCCCACTGGTGGAAGGCCATTAAACTACAGACACGATCCTCGTTGTAGCCGATTAACTTCGTGATGGATATCACAAATATTCCCTGACCCACCACACAGATGTTAAGAAACCTTTTTCTCTCTTCATTACTTTGCTATGTGAATGTGAAAAGAACATGATCTTCTCTGTCTCTCTTTCCCCTCCTTGCACTATAGTGATCCTTTCTTAAATAATCCCTTTGTTTTTGTCACTCTCTCTCACATTCACACACACGCACATGTGGGCATGTACATGAATGTCTTTCTTTCTTTCTTTTACATTAAAAGCTACACACACGCGCATGCCGGAGGGCACACATCTAGCCTCTCTCATTTACAAAAAAACATAAAATTAACATTAGTCATATAGTGGGATTCTCACCAGATCTGGACAGATGATACTTTGCAATTGCAATTGCAATTGCAATTGCAGTTCATCGGACAGGCACTATTAGTTTCGCGTGACTTGTTGCCGTACATGGTGTTGTTGTGTACATGAACGCCTTCCAATTCTGAGTACTCTGTTGCTCATAGACTTAAGCAAAAATGCCTCAAGCTTCTTCACAGCGTTCGTCTTCAACATCAAGCCCATCGGGGTAAGCTTAAGTTCTCAATATGGTCGTTTTTTATGGGTGCTTCCGCCGTTTGATCTGATGGTTCTTGCTTTGCTTAGTCAAGTTGGGCAAATCTGTGGGTGCTTCTTGTCTTTTAATCTGATGGGTTTCATGGGTCTTGCTTTTCCTTTTGCAAAAATGGTGGGTGCTTGAATTTCATGGCTTTTCAAATGGCGGGTGCTTTTTGCTGTTCGATTTGATGGGTCTTGCTGCTTTTTGCTTTTTAATGCACACCTGTCTGTGTCTAAGAGTTTTTGAGAGTGTGTTAACAGGAAAGGGGAAATTGCAGAGCTCAAAACACAGCTGCGTCAGCTTGCCGGGAGCCGTGCTCCAGGCGTTGAAGATGTAAAGAGGGAGCTTTACAAAAAGGTCATCTCCTACATGACCATTGGCATTGATGTGTCGCCTCTCTTCAGTGAAATGGTCATGTGTTCAGCTACCTCTGATGTTGTATTAAAGAAAATGTGCTATCTCTATGTGGGCAATTATGCAAGAGTCCATCCCGACCTTGCCCTCCTCACCATCAACTTCCTGCAAAAAGATTGCCAGGATGAGTACCCCATGATCAGAGGCCTAGCCTTGCGGAGCCTTTGCTCTCTGAGAGTGAAGAACTTGGTGGAGTACCTGGTTGGACCTCTTAGATCAGGCCTCAAAGATACCCATGGATATGTCAGAACAGTAGCTGCCTTGGGGGTCCTCAAATTGTACCACATTGCCCCCAACGCTTGCACTGAAAATGACTTCCCAGCGATGTTGAAAGAGTTGATGCTTCGTGATCTTGACCCCCAGGTCAGCTCCTACTTTTGGGCATGTGCTTTATGAAATCCAATTTTTCAATTGGCATAAAAATTGAGAAGATTAGGAGGTGCTTTCATGTTATGTGTATGAAGGGTTGTGACTCTTTCTGAAATCAAGTGATTTTCAATAACCTAAAAATAATTCGACATTTGTAAGAGGTCAGGCATCATAGCAGCGCGTAGATTACATATGTCAACCAAGTTTAATGCATGCTTTTCAGCTCCATTCATTGGCAAATTTGAGAGAGGCTGCACTTGAAGGTGCTTGGATTTGTCATTGGCAACATTATGAGCTTGTAGTGGATGTGAAGTGAAGGCTTTTCACTATGCTAGAGCTTCAACAATGGTGTCAAAATTCAGAGGTGGAGACAAGTTACTTTGCCCAGTAGTAGGGAAGAAGTTATAGTAGTTTCTTAGATGATTGTTTCTACCTGAAAAGATTCTTCCTTTGTGATTGCATATTTTTTAACTCCAATCACGTCACTAGAGGCGCCCGAAGTCATTCAGCCGGAAGTCATTCAGCCGGAAGTGCTGAATCTTATGTGTTGTGTATGAAGGGCTGTCATTCTATTTTGACGTTAAGTGTTTTTCAATGGTCTAAAAGTACTCTGATATGTGTAAGAGGCCAGGCATCATATATTGCATAAGCCAAAAAAGATTCTTAAAGCAATAGGTTTCATTCTTGTCGGGAACAAGTTTTGCCTCGATGATATGTGACTTGGCCATAGCCTTATATCTCAAATGCTTGAGAAGCTACAACATTAGCAGCACATAGACCACATGTGTCAGAAGTTTAATGCATGTTTGTCAGCTCCTTTCATGCACTTGAAGGTGCTTGGATTGTCATTAGCAACACCATGGGCATGTAGTGGATGTGAAGTGAAGGTTTTGCACAATGCCAAAGCTTGGCCAATTGTGTCAATTGAGAAGCATGGAGATAAGTTACTTGGACCAGTAAGGTATAGATGATTCTTTCTAGGAGAGAAGTAATAACAATTATTTTTACCTTAGTACATTCTTTTTTGTTGTGATCAAACCATCCTAAATTTTTTTTGTACTCTAACCACATTGTTAGAGATGCTATAAATACAAGATCAAAGGAGGTCAATTAATTGGGAGTACCGAAACTTACATGTTATGTGTACGAAGGGTTGTGATTCTACTTGAAATTAAGTGTTTTTGGGTCTGAGTCTAGACGTCCACTAGGCAAAGTAGACCTTGGAGCCCACATTGCAAGCAGACTTGAGGACATGGTCTTCATTGGCGAAGTGGATAAGTTGAACCCAATTTGGGATGTATCCATTGTGGAGGAATAGTATGTCTACAATGCACCCTTGCTTGCCAACTAGGGCAGCTTGTGAGAGATCACGCATCTGTCCTTGAGCTGTTTTGCTGCCAATGAATTTGTAAACCAGAGTTGCGGCTTTGAGGGAGGCCATTGAGGAAGGGAGAAGCTGGAGGATAAATGACAATTGATGGCGGCCTTGGATGGGGTAGACGGATTGGCCGCAATAGGAGAAAAAGGGGAAGCGTTAGGAATTGGAAGATAGGGGTAAAATAGAGGGGGTAGAAAAGGGGGGAAAGCACCGCAGAGGGGGGGGGTGTGTGTTGTTCAGAAGGAGGCAGGGGTGGAACAGTAGCTGGACGGGTGGAAATAGGTGGAGGAGGGAGGTGGCAGAGTTGGGGTGGCTGGGCAAGTTTCAGGGTGGAGGCAGCAGGCTCATGGGTTGGCGAGAGGCAGGGAAGAGGTGGCAGAAAAAGGCAAAGATGGGGGGGCACAAGCAGGTGGTTTAAGACGTTGAGATGGGGCGAGGGCAGGTTGCGAATGCTGGGGAGGGGAAGGAAAGTGTGTGAAGGGCTAATGCCAGGGAGGGGCCGCCGCGGGGGGGGGGGGGGGGGGGGGGGGGGGGGGGGGACGCTCCAGCTCACAGGTAATTCGCGGAAGCTCATACAAAAATGGTTGTGATATTTACTTCTCTATATCACAAAGTTTATTTCCTTCAGCATCTTCCACAGGAGGGTGTTCATAGGGAGTTGGGGGATGTGGTCTCAGCATACATAGCCACTTGCCTCATTTTGGCACTGGAGTGGTACTGGAAGCTATGCCATTAAAATTGACTTAAGTAGGCTAAGTGATCATCCTTTTAATGCACTCCCTCATCCCAAAGGCGAAAAAAGAGTATGTACTTCTTGAACTTGACGTAGACATTGTGATGAGCTCTTTACAAACGATCTTTTTCATATCTCACATGGGACATGACCTGGCTCCGAAATCAACAATACAAAATTAGTTTTGAATTTCACTGATATGAAAGATATCTGTATAAGCTTTACAGAGTCAGCAGCACTAGGCCTTTTACTACTGAAAACCATTCATACTTCTTGTGGAAAGATGAACCCCTTTACTTTTGATTCTAATCATTGTTTCTTCTCTGTATAGGTTGTTGCAAACTGCTTATATGCTCTTCAGGAAATTCTTACTCAAGAAGGGAATAATATTGAGGAGGCAGGCCTTGAAAAGGATTTTCTGATCGGCAAACCTTTCATTTACAATCTCTTGAACAGGTTAGCAAGATGTTAAATTCAAGTTTATCACTAATAAATAAAAATATATGAAGTCTCATTTCTAAGCCTAAGAACAAGAAAGGAAAGGAATTGCACTGATGGGAAAAGCAACAACGGGTGCAATGAGGTTGGCATGTGTTAAGAAGAATAGGTAGGCTCAGCAATAACAAGATAGTTCTTTGTGGCATATTTGGGCCGTGCTAGATCAAGCATGGGCTAAAATGTCAGGGTGAAGGATGAGGACAGCTAGAGAAGGGCTTGGATGGGTGGAGCTGTAGCACATGGAGGGAGCTGAATTCTTTGTGACGTGGTGTATGAAAGGCTGATTGCTTATCCATCAGTTATTCTGATTCTCTCGTATTTGTTCAAACAAGTTTGCTTTTATTACTCAAGTTTGCCAACTCATCAATTTGCTTGTGCAAAAGGATTATTGCTTTAAAAAGGTTTTAAGCAAAGCTCGTTGCTTTTTGAATGGCAGTAGATATATCTTTGAGATATCTGCTTTTGGAATGTTTAAGATTATAAGTAATAAGTTTCACAAAAATGGGGAGCCATTTTTTGTACAGATCATTTTAGCTCTTAGTTGTTATTTATCGTTGCTTCTAGTCTTGCTTAATCATTGCCTTAATAGGAAAGTGATTTGTTTTTGCTAGTCTAGTTGTAAGTGCTAGCCTTCATCATGGCTGAGTCTGCCCAACTGCCCCAGAAACTTAGCTCGTTGGTCTCTGTATAAAAATTGTCCTCTTGTTTGGGATAAATTTTTTATATGTAAACCTGCACCTACCTTGGGGCACTGATGACGTGAGTAGGGATGTCGTAGCACCTAGTCCATGCTATGCATGATGAGGTTGATGATCTTATACTTATTGGACAATCTTTGAGGTAAAGTTCGCAATTTTTGTATTCTTGTCTTTACTTGTTTTGTTTTAGCGAATTAGTCATTTAAAGTTTGGTTTTGCTAATTAGTTATTAAATTGTTAGAAATTCTTTTGTTGTGGTTCAATAAAGAATTTGTTTGTGTGTATGTGGGCGTGTGTGATTTAGTTATATATTTGTCTATTTTTGCAAGTTATTATTACTATTATTATTATTATTATTTCTTGGGTGTCTCTATTTTAATTTAATTTAATTTACTTTATTATTATTTTATAAATTTTGTTTGTTTTTGGTGATTCTCTTCTTTCTTTTAAAATTATTCGTAAGTTCAGATTCATCTGGCCTTATGACGGTGTATGAATGCTTATCCATTAGTTGAAATGAACTCTTGCCAATCTGAAGGCTAGTTACACAAGCTTATAAATGAATCTACAATCAATACAAGCTTGGAGCTTCGCCCATAATTACAAGTAGGGTCCTCACCTTGTTTAATCCAAAATTGCATTCACAAGGACTCCTTATCTAAAAGCCAAAATGCATGCTTAGGGTAGTTCTCATCTTGGCTTTTCAGGCACACCTTTCGGAGAGCTTGGCATAACAAGGACTACTTGCTGTTGTGGTTTATGGGGCATTAGATTTTATGAAACCGGCCTTCAGAAATTTGACGGGCGGTGAAACAAACACTCGCACACAAAACACTTCATCACCCATAGGGACCTGGAAAAAGGAAACAAATAGGGGGAGCTAGAATGCTCTTGCAAATAGTACATGGACACCGATTGGCCCCAAAACGCAGTGGTGCCCCTTGCGGTGTTTCTTTACTTGATCAAAAATTTGAGAACAAAGTACAATTTGTAGAATCCTCCAATATGATCCCTTATAGTTTCACCTAGGACTTCCACATGAGTGCTTAGCAAGCGTTACCCCATGTCTTCTTCGTCAAGAGCCATTCTCAAAGCCTTAACCCTTGATCTCTGTCTTCAAAAATCCTTCAAGCTAAGTGTTCGAGGACCTTGTACACATTCAAGGCTCAAGACTTGATAGCTGGCACCTCTCATGGCGCTCTTGCTCTCTTGCAAGTCTACCTTGGTTGTGTCCCATGATCCAAGTCCTTCCACTTGCTAGCCAAGGCAATTTTCATAGTACCCTTGCTCACACAAGGCTGGCACTAGAGAGCACTTCGAACCCAGCCAAAACTTTGTGACCCAAGACAAAGAGATAGCGGCCCAAGATACAAACTGATCTGCAGCTTTTTCCTTCCAGGGGTGAACGCGTTCATGTTTGGGAATCATAGCCTCATGCTCCCACTCTTGCCATAGCCTCATGCCTTTGTGCGCCTGCAGCCAAAAAAAGCAACAAGAGCTTCTGTTCAGCCCACACTTCTCTGCATATTTCCGTTTCTTGTGGTTCAGCCCCTGCCTGCCACCTGCGAACTGTTGGACTCTTTTGTTGCTGCCCGACCAGCCTACCAGTCGCCTAGAGGGAGCCCACGTGCAGCTGTAAACCAGTGCATCTGGGTGATGAAACAATCAGTCACGTCAAAGTGACAAACAACTCTTACTTGTTCCTTCAGAACTTACAGCAAAAGTCTAAAACCAAGTGGAAACACGTAACCTGTGTTAGCCAATAACAAAATCATGCATCATTCTACATATGACAAACATATGCATGACACATATATGCATTCGCAAACAATATGCTCCTAAAGATGCTCTACCTACTCCAAAATATCAGTCTCAGGGTTGCTCGCAAGCCTTACACCCATGGGCATCCCGCAGAACCCACGACTGAAGGTACAACATGAGCATATGAAGGCACTCAATGCATCCAAACAAGACATCCACTAAGTACTTTCCACATATGTCTCTCTTGATGCTTTACCCACTCTGCACACGGCCATCCCGCAGGAGCCACACTCAGTGATACACCATGAACATAGTAAAGTACCTGATGTATCATACCAACATACATGCATCTCATCCTGACACATCCAGAGTATTACCCATGTATTCCCAAGGATACTAGGATCCAATGGCACCAGACTACAATAATACCTCAAAAAGTGTATGCATACATGCACAAATAGAGTTCGATCCATATATCCATGAACCAAACCAACTCTAGGACTGTTCGCAAGACTTATGCCCTTCATAGAGTCTTGAAGTGTTAGCTCAGGTTGCCGCCGCAGACTTTGAGCTCAACCAAACCATGCCATTCCAAAGGAGAACAACTCCACAAATAGCATCATCTCAAGATCCAATTGACCAATCCTGTGGTCAAGAACAGCCAGAACCATATGACAAAGATCAATTTCCCAATCTTCCTTAATCATACCTTAGTTTCAAAGGCAAAAACCATTTCTGTTACCCATAAGTGTAGACAGAGTTATCCATGGTTGCAGTTATAGTTCATGGTGCGGCCGACTTTGAACCATACCCAACTTTACCATCTCATGTGACTAGTACACAATATCATAGAAGTCCCATAAGCAGATGTACTGTTAGCCTCCAGTACCTTCGGGTGAATACAAAGATGTCACCAAGCGACTCCTAGATGACAATTGAGCCTGTTTGTAACAAGGGAGCGGAGGTGCTACCCCCCTCTTGAGCATCAGGCAATGCTCCAGACCCATGCTTTGCTGAACCTGAATGAGCCGTCGCAAGAGTCGGCTCCAATTCAAAGGCATCAAGATAAAGCTGCAATACCTTAGGTGAATCTGCTAAGTCACCCTCCTCCATCCACTTCGCATCCATCGGTGAATAGTTCTTTAAACTTCACAAGATAGTGACGGGAAACTTTACCTTGTATCTTTCTTTCCTTATGTGTGAGGATTATGTTGTTAATCCTGCATATTGTGTACTAATTACTACTTAAGTAATTAACTTAGAACAAGAACCTTCAGGAGAACACTTGAGACAAGATTGAATTGACTTGTTGTTATTAAACTGAGTACAATAGGTCTCTTATATAGGAGATGAAGAGACACATTTGAAGAGGCATGTCCTTTGATGAAAGGACATGACCTTAGACGAAAGGGTACAACTTTTAGGCTAAGGGATGTGTCCAGTCGATGTAGAGGCACAACCATTCACTAAGGGATACAACCATTCGTCGAAGAGATGTGGCTATTCGATGAAGAGGTACATCCTTTGACGAAGAGTCGCAACCAGTCGAGGGTAGGGGTTCCCTTTGGCTGGTAACTCTTTGCATCTGCAACAGTAATCAGCAATGAAGAGAGAATCTGATATATAAACACGTCACAATTGTGACATTCCCTCCCATTTAAAATAAAACCCATGTGTCAAATGATAGACATCCGTTTGTCGAAGAACTCCTGAAGAAGGTTAGGGTACTGCTGCATTTCTTCATCTGTTTGCCAAGTGGAATCAGACTCATCCAAATCCATCCACTTCACAAGAAATTCTGTAGTCAACTTTCTTCTTGTTTCCTTCTGTCTTACGTCAAGTATTACTTCTGGAACAAGGATGTCTTCAAGGGTTGTCGTAGATGAAGAAGAGGTATTGTTTAAAGGCTCTTCCATCTGCAAAGATAGTGCATCGAGACTAGGACAAGTATTGCCCAAAGAGTCATGTGCAGTGACGGAAGTCATACTGCAAGAGTCTGTATGAGAATTATTCTTTGTACCATTCAAGGTAAGAACTGGAGTCTTCAGACTTGAAGAATCTTCATTCACCATTGCAACTGCATCGGTTATTGTGTAAAAGACAAAGACTTCATTCTGCAGGGGCGGTGACAAGGCTTTTCTTTTTGCCTGGACCACAGCCAAAGAAGTTGTGTGCATTTGGGATGCCACACATGAACCAGAACCTCTTGAATCTTCAGCTTTATCAGCGGGTATTAAGGCTTCCAGAGTAGGAGGAGCATGGCATGGCTCGCAAGGGGGAACTTGTCCAGCGTTGCGGCATTCACGACCGAGTACTCGACTAGGGTCGGAAATATGTGCCACTATGTGAGCCCACTTCGAAGAGATTGATGACTCTTCAAGGGGAGATCTTCTGAAAGCTTCATATTGCTGCTTTGTCTTCTGCTGATAGTGATTCAAAGATGGATCTTTCTCATAACTGTTGTAATGCTGAGAATGTTTGCGATGAGCATGCAGAGGCTCGAACGAAGGTATTTCATGTCTGGTGGTCTCTACAGAATTGTGCTGATGAGAACACGAAACCTGTTGTGGGTGTTGTACGCCGAGAAGTTGCTTGCCGAGAGCTTGAGGAGGCTTTGGCTCACCATGGATCAAGTGTGACGAACAGGTTGCCAGAGAAGGCTTCAAGAGTAGTTGAAATGCCTTCATTTTGATTGCGCTAGTAAGAACCATTCAATGGAACATGTGCTACCACGAGCATAAGCGCCAAAGAAACCTTGGAAATAGACAAGGTAGCCGGAGAAGTGTGAAAGGTAGTCAAAATGCATGCCAAGAAAGCCATTGCCGGAGACAAGAGAGGCGTACATGAAGAGGGCTGCATCCTGGGGGGTCTGGTTGCCGAATCGCCAACGGAAAGGGGGGGTGCCGGTTCACATTAGCGCACGCCTGTTGGTTTTTTTTTTTTTTAAAAGCTTCGCTGGTCGGGGGCTGGCCGTTGGGTTCTCCCTTTAAAAAAAAAAACAAAAAATGTGCGCTGGTCGGCGGCTGGTTTCCTTGCCCTTCGCTGGCGGGTGGCCGTTGGGTGCTGGCTGCCGGCTGCTCACGTGGCTGGTGGAAGCCACGTGTCTAGAGGCTTAAGTATAAGCCTTAGTTTATAGGTGTAAAGGTGACGGCCAGCAAGGGGTGCGCCGCTTCGTAGGGGCGCCGTCAGCAAAGCGAAAAGGTGGCGGCAACCACGAATCGGCGATGAGGCGCTTGGTCGGCAGCCTGCATGTATCAACGAAGCTCACGACCGGCAGCTGCTTCCAGCAAGCAAGGGCGGCAACCACGAATCGGCGATGAGGCGCTTGGTCCTTGATGAGGCGCACCCAAACGGGGGGGAGGGGGCTGATTTCATGCGCGTGGAAGGAGGTTGCTATGCTCGCGCGTCAAAGAGGGGGCTGAATAAAAATTTATTTATTTATTTTTTGAAGAGGAGAGGGCGCCCAATGGTCAGGTTTTTAAAAAAAAAGTCCAGGGTCACTTTTTTTCTTTTATAAAACATGCCGTTTTAATGTGAAAGGGCATGTTTTAAAAGATGTGTCCCTTCTAAGGGGTGCATCACTTGGAGAGGCTCCGAGAGGGTAAAAGGAACATGGAGGGGGCTAATTTGAGCACTTCCACGCGCCACGCCGGACAGGGCATTGCCGACACTGCCATGCCGAACCTTCCAGGACATTAAGTGAGCGCCCGTAGGTGTACCGCCAGGGGTGGAACTAGCCTGCAAGGCGGCCAGGCACGAAGGCCGAAGGGCAGCAAGGACCCGTCTAGGTACGAGGCGCGAGGGCGGTGACTCCGGGTGCGCGAGGCGCGTTCACGGGACCGCCGAGGGCGCGGGCAGAGGGGGACGGCTGCAAGAACTCCATCGGGTTGGGATGGGGAAAAAATTTCAGCGAGGCTTAATCTTTAGGCATCTGCTGCGGGTGAGAAGATCTTTCCTCCGCCTCCATACAACACCGGGGTGAGGAGTGGATGAGGGAGTGCCGCGGAGAGGGTGAGGGCTTCACGACCCACGGGTAGGAAAAAAATTTGCTCTGATACCACTGTGAGGATTATGTTGTTAATCCTGCATATTGTGTACTAATTACTACTTAAGTAATTAACTTAGAACAAGAACCTTCAGGAGAACACTTGAGACAAGATTGAATTGACTTGTTGTTATTAAACTGAGTACAATAGGTCTCTTATATAGGAGATGAAGAGACACATTTGAAGAGGCATGTCCTTTGATGAAAGGACATGACCTTAGACGAAAGGGTACAACTTTTAGGCTAAGGGATGTGTCCAGTCGATGTAGAGGCACAACCATTCACTAAGGGATACAACCATTCGTCGAAGAGATGTGGCTATTCGATGAAGAGGTACATCCTTTGACGAAGAGTCGCAACCAGTCGAGGGTAGGGGTTCCCTTTGGCTGGTAACTCTTTGCATCTGCAACAGTAATCAGCAATGAAGAGAGAATCTGATATATAAACACGTCACAATCGTGACATTATGTGCCAGTATTTGCTCGGGAATAAGAACCTCATCAAGTTTCTCTGCTTTCGTCTGAGCCTCATCTGATACATTCACAGGCACCCAAAACCTGCTTGCACTCCACCCAAGTGGTAAGCACAAGTCCCTAATGAAGCATAGTAGATCACCACTGCTAAACATAGAAAGAAGCTGCCTTCTGAACCCCATGAAGCCTCCGTGAAGATACCACTGGTGACAAAGTGTCGAAAGCCATAGCCTTTAACCCATCTCCTGCACCATAATACTTCAACTGCTTCTTGTTCTTGGCTGACTACTTCTTATCCTTGGTGTCTTTTCTCCTGAGCTTCAATCTTCAGCTTTTGCTCTTCACCTCATATAGGCAAAGACACACAATCTTGCACTGTCTCCTGCACTTCCTTTTCACTTTCCTCATGTTGAAGCTTTTGATGTGACAACCACGGGCTTGCCTCCTTGATAAAGTCGATGATATCCCGGCAATGGAACCATGAAACCGGCCTTCAGAAATTTGACGGGCGGTGAAACAAACACTCGCACACAAAACACTTCATCACCCATAGGGACCTGGAAACGGAAACAAACAGGGGAAGCTAGAATGCTCCTACAAATAGTACAAGGACACCGATTGGCCCCAAAACGCAGTGGCGCCCTTGCAGTATTTCTTTAGTTGATCAAAAATTTGGAAACAAAGTACAACTTGTAGAATCCTCCACCAATAGGATCCCTTATAGTTTCACCTAGGACTTCCACATGAGTGCTTAGCAAGCCTTACCCCATGTCTTCTTCGTCAAGAGCCATTCACAAAGCCTTAACCCTTGATCTCTGTCTTCAAAAAGCCTTCAAGCTAAGTGTTCGAGGACCTTGTACACATTCAAGGCTCAAGACTTGATAGCCGGCACCTCTCATGGCGCTCTTGCTCTCTTGCAAGTCTACCTTGGTTGTGTCCCATGATCCAAGTCCTTCCAATTGCTAGCCAAGGCACTTTTCATAGTACCCTTGCTCACACAAGGCTGGCACTAGAGAGCACTTCGAACCCACCCAAAACATCATGACCCAAGACAAAGAGATAGCAGCCCAAGATACAAACTGATCTGCATCTTTTTCCTTCCAGGGGTGCACGCATTCATGTTTGGGAATCATAGCCTCATGCTCCCACTCTTGCCATAGCCTCATGCCTCTGTGCGCCTGTAGCCAAAAAAAGCAACAAGAGCTTCTGTCCAGCCCACGCTTCTCTGCAGATTTCCGTTTCCTGTGGTTCAGCCCCTGCCTGCCACCTGCGAACTGCTGGACTCTTTTGTTGCTGCCCGACCAGCCCACCAGTCGCCTAGAGGGAGCCCACATGCAGCTGTAAACCTGCGCTTCCCTGCAACCCAGCCAGTCGACAGCTTTTTCCACGAGCCAAAACAGCAGCCTGCAGCCCAGCACTTGCTTCCACGAGAGAGAGAGAGAGAAAAAAACCAGTTTAGTCCATGTGGCAGTGCCGAGAGAAAACCTGTATGTGTGCTGCAGCCCTGTTTTCATCTTCCAAGGAGATGCGCCACCCATGATGCCTTCTCTCAGCCCTTGCGACTGGCTATTGTCGTGCACCCCCAGCCAACGCCTTGCCTTGCCTACAACGGTGCCTCAGTTGCTGTGCGCCAGCGACCAGCCAACCAAAGAGAAGAAGCGCCATACACCACCTCTCTTGACTCTACCACCCTTCGCTTTATATCAAGTATGCGATTCAGTTCGCTTTTTTTTCAAAAAAGCCAATAACTAAAAGCAAAACGCATGCTTCCAAATATATTATTATTTTTAATCATCTAAGGTTTTTAAAACCTTATAAACTCAAAATCCTTTTGTCCCTTTCTTTAAAACCATTTGTTCCCTTCACACTTGGGCTAGCCACACATGGGTTTCTTTTCTTGATTCCAAGCTGATGCCTTTCACAGTGTCCATCCCATGCCTATGCCCACCTGCTTACTGTTCAGATAAAAACACAGGGTCGTAACATTTTACGTGCACATTATTGCACGTGAGGCCAATCATGGTCAATATTGACTCCATGGTTAAGTCTCCTGGTTAAGTAAGGACAATTACGTATCCTTTGGGAAATAGTGACCTCTTGGTTAAGTTTTTTGAGTTCCTTGTGCCTGATGTCATGTGCAAGACTTGCACTGGCTAATCCTAGGCTAATCTTTAAGAGGCAACAAGATAAAGACAGATCAGAACCAGAGTTTTGGAGCATGGGTTGCGACTGTGGCAAGGGATTTGACTGGTGGTGGACATGGAGGGCTGTCATCCAGCATATACAAGAATATGAGCAGTGGGCTGCAACAAGTTTTATGGTTTGTGTCCTGAAGCAGCGGTTGGCCAGTTCACAGTCTTTCCAAGCTTATAAAAGGCAACATTGCTCAACGATTTGAAGCATTCAGTCCTTGCTTGGGCTGAGTCATAGAACTAGGATTATATTAGGTATTTTACTACCTTTTCAAGGCAGCCTATGGCTGTAGGATTTGTACATCCTTTTTGTTGGTACCATATGAATATACTGACTTGGAGCAGTTGAAAGCTGCGAGTGATAAGCTGCGGGAAGAATTGCAGACCCCTAAGAAAGATTGGGTGGAGGTGGTGAAGAAGCACAAACCCTTGCAGAGCATCATACATGAGACTCTCGAGGAGGAGAAACGTAGGAAGGATAGGGCCCTCCATGTGCGAGTATGGGGTCTACAGGCGGGGGCTTCCCCAAAGGAGGATGCCATGACACTTTGCCAGATACTAGGAGTGGACGGGATCGCCCCCCCCCCCCCCCCCTTTGCAGACACATGGAGGGCAGGAAAGGATATGACACGAGAGCGACCCCTCATCAATAGAGTCCCTGATAGACAGGCCTTCTTAGATAGGCGGGCTGCCCTCAAGGGCACATAGGTGTACATGGGAGATGATCTCACTCCAGCACAGGTGGCACACCAGCGTGAGGCGATGTTGACTGTTCATGGGCCCGCAGAGCAGGCAAGTGGGCTATCTACAGAGATGGTAGAGTCATTATTACTGAGCGCTGTCCCAAATAGGGACATAGGGTCTATGAGACCAAACACTTGGGGTTGGCAGTATGGAACTGCAGTGGCATGCTGTGGTCGAATCGAGGAGGCTTGAGCGAGATTCTCACAGGCAGGGATGTCATTTTTTATACAGAGGCTCATCAGTGCCCTGAGAGGGGCTTACCATACATAGTTGGGTATGAGTGGGAGTTAGCTTTTCGAGGCGAGACCCGCACATCAGGAGTAGTACATGGCTCTGGGGGGGTAGCTGTCCTTTTTAGATCCCATCTCCGACAGATTCTCAGCATCGTCCGGAGGGACGAGGATGCACGATATCTTTGGGTGCGGCTACAGCTTAGCAGTGACAGAGTCATCCACATTGTTGTGTGTTATTTTGCACCACGCCACTCCCCTTACGCGCGCAGCATGGCCAATCACCGTACTTACCATTATACGAGGATATCATGGAGTTCTCATAGTTGGGGGAAGTCCTCTTGCTCGGGGATTTCAACACCAGGACGAGAACTCAGCAGGTCCCACTACTCGATCTAGACGACCCTATTAGACTACAGGAGCTGGACATCACTGACACAGGGCTGCAGCGATCATCACAGGACCGTGAGGAGGTCACAGTGTCCGGGAGATATTTCTTAGAGCTGGGAGTTGCACATGGTCTCGTTATCTATAATGGGATGTCTTGATGGCCCTCCTCTGGCGCCCTGACCTCCTTCCCTCACTCAAGAGGTACTAGCACTGTGGACTACCTTGTGGGATCTCCGGCTTTGGCACACCTTATCCCCGACTTCTCCATTCCGCCACCCCCTTTTGAAGCTGACCATGCCTACCTCTCTTTCACTCTTACCTGCACACCACCCTTACCTCCACCCCCCCCCCCCATCTCACATTACACTCAGGTCCTCTTTGATCACGAGCTTGACCCTGTTTACTCCAACCACATGTACCGCCAACTCCAGGATGTGGAACCTACTGTCCCCCTATCCACCCTCACAACACAACTCACCACCATACTCCACACATCCGCCACAGCTTCTTTCATATGCACGCGGCGGTCTACTGCCAAGCCACCTTGCGGTTCCATGCCCCAGAACTGTTGGTATGATGACGAATGTCGGGCCACATGCTCCCGTCTTAAGTACGGATCGGGCAAATCACAAAGCGCCAAGCGCAACGGATTTCTCAACGGCTCACCCAACGCAAGAAACAGGAGTTCTATGCTCGGAAAGAGGATGAGTTATACCGACTTTTCTTAGGGTCGAACTGCAAAGAGGCATGGAGGAAACTCCGAGAACATCGCCCTCCCACACCTATCACCTGCCCAGACACATGGCACTCCTATGCATGCGCCCATATCCCCCATTAGCCACCCCTAGCCCCACCACTAGACCCCCCCCCACCACCTCTACCTTCTTCACAAAGGGCATGGTCCTCAAGGCCATTCATAGACTACGCAATGGGCGAGCCCAAGATCATGAGGGACTCACTGCCGAGTACATCTCGCATGCCCATGATACCCTAGCGCCCCTACTAGCCTACATGTTCAATAGAGCCCTTTGTGAAGGATTTCCACCCTCTTGGTCCACCAACACCATCACCCCCATCCTCAAAGCCGGAGATCCACTTGATCCTAATACCTACAGGACGATCATGATTGGCCACACATTGGCTAAACTCTATGGATCAGTGCTAGAGGCGGAGCTCAGTTCATTTGCAGAGAGCCAAGGATGCAGAGCCTTAGGACAGGCTGGCTTTCGGAGGAGCTACTCTACCCTTGACCACATCTTCACCCTCCATGCCATCATCGAGGAGGGTAGAGCACGACACCAGAGGATTTACTGTTGCTTTGTGGATTTCCGCAAAGCTTTTGATACTGTACCCCGAGCCCGCCTCTTACACCGTCGATCAGAGTCCCATCTGACATGGTTTGGAGCATTATCGCCCTCTATGAGTCCATCACCGGACGAGTGAGAGCCCCAAGAGGTACATCACAGGAGATTTCCAGCACCATTAGGGTGAAACAGGGCTGCCCTCTATCACCCACTCTTTTCGGCCTCTACATTGATGAGATCTCGAGCTTCATTGATGGATTAGGCGGGGCTGGTCCCACACTGGCAGGCATATTGATCCCCATACTACTTTATGCAGATGACATCGTCCTCCTCTCAGACTCAGCCGAAGGGCTTCAGAGACAGTAGGATGCCTTACATGACTTTTGCACTCAGCGGGACCTCTGTGTTAACCTTGGTAAAACCAAGGTAATGGTCTTCAATACCTCTCGCCCCGTCACATCCAGATTGAGCTTCACATATAGAGGGGATCCTGTGGAGTTGTCTCATCCTATGTCTACCTTGGTGTCACTTTCAGTGGCCCACGCTTTACCATGCTTCCTGTAGCACATGCCAGAGTGACGCGGGGATATGCAGCCTTGAGCTTACTTGAGTGGCAGTGCTCCCAGGCACATTTCCAGGAGCCCAGGACGAAGGGCTTGCTTTTTGACACCCTCGTCACACCAGCCTTGATGTATGGAGCAGCTTTCTGGGGGCAGATTTATCCGATGAGGATTGGCAGCAAGTTGATAGGCCCGAGGTCATGATGTTCTCCCGTATGATCCGCAACAAACCATCAGTCCCACACCAGATTATCCAGGCAGAGTTTGCTGCAGCCCCGATGATAGTGGAGGCACTCTTCCAGATAGTCACATACTTTCATCGCATCAGTCACATGGATCCCCACAGGTACCTGAGGCTTGCCCTGGAGTCCTCCAGACAGCTAGCACTTGAGGGGCACTCTAGAGTATGGTATGCACTAGTTTCCACTTGGTTCTCAGTATATGGGCTCTGCATGGACCGCCTACCCCCCTTTCAGTACAGTTTGGACTCCCCTTTTTTCCGGCTGTCTCACGAGGATACCAATTGGGTTATCCGGTCAGATCTTCTTAGCCCATAGTCACAAGGGAACGTCGTTCCAAGCTCTTGGAACGGGGGAACGCGTTCCATAGAGATATCCGTTCCCGTTCCAAAATGGCACCGCAGACCATGTAAGAAATATAAGTGAACTATGTATCATGTAGAACACATCTATGCATTATCATGGCCACTACTGAGATGGTTTGAGGTTCTTTCTTTACTATGCCTCTTTCCAAAGCATTTACAGATATATAAAGTAAATTTATAAACACATTTGTGCAATGATGTGGCGTTCTCGATTCCGTTCTCTTTTATTCAAGCTTTTCGTTCCCGTTCCAAACAGTCATCTGTTCCCCAAAACGTTCCCGTTCCCTTGTGACTATGTCTTAGCCTCTACACACATTGCACATGGATCACATAACCGGAGCTCCCCACGAAGATGCACTTTTACAGAGACCACTTCCTCACACTCACTGAGGATGGATTCATCCAGCAGCCGGGCTACTTGAGTGTTCACATGTTCCATGCCATGCGGATTGCGATTGGCCAGAAACGGGTTTCTTCCCACCGCCTCAGAGTGGAGATAGGTAGAGCTAAGTGCATCTTCAGAGCCGGGAAGCTCGTACGGACACCCAGAGAGGAGAGGATCTGCCGACTATGCCACGCAGAGGTTGAGACGGAGGAGCATTACATATGCCGCTGCCCTGTATACTACGAGATCCGCGGGAGGTTTCACTGTCTATTTCGTGAGGGATTCGGTCCACTCTCCAGGATCATTGACTTCCAGGACCAGTGTTGCCTAGGCCTCTTCCTGCTTGAGCTCCGCAGACACTGGGACACCTTCTTAAGACACAGGCCCCAGCCACCCTGCCCCCTCCCTCGACAGCCAACCATCACGAGTTTCTTCTGGACCCAGGAGGTGGAGGACACCGACATAGTGAATCTTGTGGACCCTCCACGAGCTGGTCTGGACCTACCTCGCTCGAGAGGAGTTACTTCGGACCGAGCCTCTGCACTCCAGCGTGCCCGACGCCGTCGACCCCCCCATTGGCCACGATCACCTCATCAGCTTCAGATCCAAGACATGCTCCACCGCCATCGAGCTACCTTTCCACGCGACATAGCTGAGGGAGACCTCGGCCATACTGGTCAACCCCATGCTTGACATTTTGGAGAGTGGTATACCATCTACTCGGAGCTGATGTTACTCCCATGTTTTTATGTTTTTAGTATTCCATGACGAGTCACCCCAGTGAAATAGCTATATTTATGTTTTCATTCTGTTTTATTTTCCATTCCATGATGAGATATGCCATGGACATTATTGTACCACTTTGGTCTCATAGGCCCATTGGGTCTTTAGTAGACGCTTAATATATCTTTCTTTCTCTCTTTGCTCATGTACCTAGATTAGATTTTAAAGTTCTAGATTTTTGTTATCTTTCTTTATTACTATTTTGCACCCAGGATTATGTACCTCATGGATATGATGTAACCTTTTGGTCTCATAGGTCATTTTGGCCTTTTGAAGACGTTAATCACATATTACACCCCCATTATGGTATTGGTTGGAGCTAGACAGATCTGCATTGCATTCTTGTATACCCTACGCATATATGCTGCATACTGAGCCTCTAGCAGTAGTGCTCCATCCATCACACCCCCCCACTAGCTCAGTACTTTCATACTTTATTTCATGTTCATTTTGTCCTTTTCTTTCTGGACATTCAGAAGACATTGACAGTTGTACATTGATTTGTCTCATAGGTCGAGTTCGGCCTCTAGTAGACGTTAATACAGCTTGCTTTCTTTCTCTCTCTCTCTCTCTCTCTCTCTCTCTCTCTCTCTCTCTCTCTCTCTCTCTCTTTTGCATGCGTTTTGCATCAGCATGTTGCCAGATGGTGTTTAGGACTGAAAGAAGACTCTCGGAGCTTCCGCATATAACACTGGTATCAGAGCTTCAGGCTGATTCCGAGATATTGTTGCTGCCCATGTCCCACCCGTCCTTACTGCACTGCGCATGGATGAAACCATCATGAAACCATCGCATGTGTCTTGATCTTGTGGTGGTGTGAGGACTAGGCAACATTGTTTCAGCATAAGGCTCAGCGAGGCTAAACATTGATCCAGTCCCAGATGAAGGTGCATAGGTCCAAGGCACAGGTACGAGGCCCAAGACAAGGAACGCAAGACATGGAAAAATTCCAAGAAGGTTGGTTGGTGGTGTTCCACAAAGCCCAAGGGGATGGCAGTCCTGTGAGTTGGGTGGACACCAGTAAAGGCTTTCAGGCAACGGTTCTAGGGGAGGTTGATCCTCCAAGGGGTGGAGTGAGAGTGCCAAATTCATTTCTCAGGAAAGAAGACCAGAGACAATGTATAGGGACAGGGCAGGAACATAATGGGGATTGGATGTAACAGATGCATAGATCTTCATTAGAGTTAGAGTGGATTTGGAGACCGGGCTGGGTGTTCAGTCAAAAGGTTGCCAGTGGGACTCCGGGAATAGAGAATGGGATGATGACAGTCATCCAAGAACACAGATTGGAATCCCGTCATCAAGTTTAGTAGAGGGGGATGTTGTTAGCATATTCATCTCTATATTCTGCCCATATTTGATCCCTTTTATGGCCCTTGGTTGTGGCTTATTTTTTCTTGTTTTTTTTTCCATTTTTCTAGTCTTTTTCCAGTTGACCAGATTATTTGTCGAGTTGGCCAGGTCTATTGCTCCAGTCGACCAACCCTATGTGACCTATATATAGGTGGACTGGCCTCTTCCCTTTTCATTCAGTGTTTTGCTTGAGGTGTGGTTCATGTGTTGATACACTCTCACTGGCTTGTTACAACTGCCAATGCCACCTCTCCCACCCTTTCTACTGTGGGTGTGACTCCGCAAAGATTGATGTTTGGCAGGCGAACGATCGTCGTGTTTTCTCCTTTCTAATGTTGAATTGTCAAGATTCTGTTCTCTCTCATGTGCGTACAACAAATGCTCCACATGAGGTTTGGAAGGCATTTGCAAATCTTTACGAGATTAAGTCTTCGGGTCGAATTTTGGCTTTGGAAAAGTAGCTTATAAATCTTTCAGTTTTTGCCTTTACATCTTTATCTCCTTTCATCATGAAGATGAAAGATCTCGGGGACGAGCTTGTTGTATGTGGCAAGGATATCTCTACACAAGATATGGCTATTCGGCGTCTCTCCAAGCTTCCAGAGAGGTTTGATGCTTTCTTTTAGTCTCTTGTTTCTTCTCCTCGTCCTGCTCCAGTCACTTGGGAGGAAGTTCTCCCCTCCATTATGGAGATTTAGTCTCGCTTTGAGGAGCAGATTGGCACCTCTGGTGGTTCTGATGGAGCTTTGCTGCTTTGGTTGCTCAAGAGAAAGGGGAGAATCAACACACAGAAGAAAGGGAAAGGGGGTTTTGACAAGAACTCCAAGGACAGCGACAAAGATAAAGACAAAAATAAATCTTCTAAAAACAAGGACGTGGAGTGTCACTACCGTAGCAAGAAGGGTCATAAACAGCCTCAATGTTACAAGAAGAAGCAGGATGAAGAAGTAAAGGACTCTACCTCTACAATGGTGTCCCAGACCAAGAAGGATGATGGTATTCTTTTATTAGCCGGTGCTCGTCGTATACTGGCTCTTGTGACTTCTCAGTTGTGGCCTTGGATTGTGGATAACGGTGCTACTGCTCACATGACACCTCATCGGGATTGGTTCAAGGACTTTACTGGCCGGACATGCAATATCACTTTGGGTGATTCTTCTTTTGTGCCAGTTCATGGACGTGGCACCATCCCCATCTTCTGCTCCTCCAAGGACAAGAAGTACTTCTCTGACGTTCTGTACATTTTAGATTTGACATTTAACCTTTTGTCAGTGAGTGCTCTTACAACTAAGGGTGCGGAGGTAATCTTCTCTCGTCACGATATTACTATTTGTGATAAGGAGACTCGTAGTACCCTGTGCTGTGAATTAACCTCCATCACCATAGCATAAACTTGGCAAATAAACAAGAAGAGCATAAAAAGCAACCTATGCACGACAAAAGAATGGGTTAAATTTTCCCCATGCATGAGTGAGAGTACGCTTCCTCATGCATGTATTTATATATTAGCAAAAAGCAAGTGCTCAAGATAGCTTGATATATTTCACTTTGGACTATTAATGTCAGAAAGTAACTTGGTCTCCAAGCTTGGCTATTTACATTCAAATTGTAGCAATTTAATTAAATGAAACTATGGGCGGGCGACCATCGGCGCACACCAAAACCCGGCGGTCGCGCACCGGCCAAAATTCATCACACCCATGCTACTCCGTACACTGATCCAAGGTTGATTCCGTACGTACGTACGGATCCGTACAGTACGGTACAGCCGTACGGTAGGTACAGTACCGTACTGTACGGATCCGTACGGATTTTTTTTTAAAAAAAAAATAAAAATAAATGGCGTGGCGTGGCGAAACGCGTGTGGCGACCATGCGCTTGTGGATAAGCGACCAAATTTTGGGCATTTGTGAATACTTGCACAATCGTGTGTACCTGCAAAACTCTGCAGAGTAACTTCTTCGCTCTTCTTCGCTCTCTCTCACGCCCAGGCTTCATCATGCCGCGCAAGACTAACCCGAACTGGGCAATCCACACCAATGTCCTGAGGGTTGTTAACACCCCTTGTCAGCAAGGGTCAGGTACTCGGCTATGGGCATGCAAGTATTGCGGGGAGCAGTACACTAGCACCATAACTCGCGTCATCAAGCACATGACAGGTATCGGGTGCACCAATCAATGTGGTCCATGTGATAAAATACCACAAGCTGTGAGGGACCAATTGATTGCGGAGAATTGTCCTGCAATGGGTGGTGCAAGCAGTGTTAGAGGTGGTGAAAGTACGCAAGATGCTCTCCATGATGCTTTTATTGGAGATGTTATAGGTTCAGGTACAGTAGATGAGGGTGAAAGTCTTTCGGCTTCAGCCCAATCCACCACAGGGAGGAAGAGGGCACGTATTGCTGATGATGAGGACCTCCTGCCACAAGATGCGAGACGTACAGGGGAGGCATCAAAGCAATCCACTCTGCGTTCTTGTATCTCATCACAAGCTTGGGTAAAGGAGCGGCAAAGGGTGGCAGAAATGGAGATTTGTCGTACTCTTATTGAGTGTAATATATCCTTCAATGTGTTAAGGACAGACCAATGGAAAAGAATGGTGAAAGCAATTGCGCAGGTAGGGCCTACTGAGACATGGACAGGTCTTCAGTATACGAAGATGCGTACATCCATGTTGGATGAGCAGAAGGCCTTGATAGACAAGGCGCTCACACCTGTGAAAGCAGGTTGGCAGGAGTTTGGATGCACTATTATTTCAGATGGGTGGGCAGACATTCGCAAGAGGCACATAATCAATATCCTTGTGTCATCTTGCTTGGGCACCTATTTCTTGCGTGCCGTGGATGCAGGGAGAGCAGGCGACAGGATCACAGGGGAGTTCATTTATGGCCACATTCGACAGGCTATCCTTGAGGTTGGGGAGGACAATGTTGTGCAGGTGGTGACCGACAACGCCTCTAACTGCAAGGCAATGGGTCAAATGGTCGAGGCAGAGTTTCCACATATAGTGTGGACTCCATGTGCTGCCCATTGTCTTGATTTACTTATGGAAGACATTGGGAAGCTTGTTTGGGTGCAGCCCATTGTTGCAGATGCTGTAAAGATCACCACCTTCTTCCGCAAGAAGCATCAGGCTCTTGCTATCTTTCGGAGCCATAGCCCTATGGATATGGTGAGACCATCCAAGACCAAGTTTGCCTACATGTTCTTGGTCTTGGATAGGCTCTACAAGATAAGAGATTCACTATCATCAACAGTTGTGGATCCAAGGTGGCGACAGATGCATCATTCAGAGGATGAGCGTACAAAATACTTGCAGAGGCGGATCCTGGATGATGATTTTTGGCAGCAAGTTCATAGCCTTTCAGTTGCACTTAAGCCCGTGTATGTCCTTCTCCGACTTACAGACATGGAGGGCTCAACTTTGGCGCTGGTCTTTCATTTGTTTATGCAAATGAAAGACCATGTTGCTCAGTGCTCCATGATGACTGCTCAACGGTAAGCAATAGTTCTAATTTCTTCCTCTTTCTTTGATTTTTATGACTTCTCGATTCTCGATTCTCTTAGCACTATAACCTAAGACATGTATGTTCAATCTCTCATTTTCAGCCGAGGTGAGATCTTGGACATTGTAGACAAACGGTGGACATTCATGAGCCGTCCCATCCATGCGATGGCTGCCATGCTCCATCCTCTCTACAGGTCGCCAGAGCTATGGAATAATACTGCTTTGAGCATGAAGCAGTCAGAGTATGTGGGAAGGATGTTCTCAGAGGAGGAGCAACTTCAGATTGATAGAGAGTTCACCACTTACATGAGTGGTATTGGTGCTTCATTTGCGAGACCTGTGTCGTTGAGGAAGGAAGCCATGAAATTCCCTTTGACATGGTGGCACACTTATGGAAGGGTTGGTCTTCCAAACCTTTCACGAGTTGCTCTTCGTGTTCTATCTCAGGTAACTTGAAATTAATCTCTAAAGTATACTCTTCGGAAATGAAGATTGATGTTTAAGCATTGAAAGATTTACAAATTTGCTCGCATTGCACTCATTTTTGCACAGGATTGCTCAGCTGGAGCATGTGAGCGGAACTGGAGCTCATACTCCCTTATACACACTAAGATTCGGAATTGCCTTAGTACTTCTCAATTAGAGAAGTTGGTGTATTGCAGAGCTAACATGAGGCTCGTGCGAAGCTACCATGCTTTGGGGTCACCGAAGCAGGTATAAATTGAAATTTGGACTCAAGAAGAACTTAGAAGTAGAAATTTTTTTCTAGTTCAATGGATGTCCATTGTCCAATATGCAATTTGTGGCATGTTTAAACAGGTTGATCCAACACTACTCAAAATGGTAGATGAACCCAGCTCGGAGCTTGTGGATCGGCAGATTAGAGATGAGCAAGAGGAGATTTTGAGAGCTTTACATAGAGAGCTTGAGAGCGTGGATCGTTGTGTGACCCGCTCACGTGCACGATCTCTCAGCATTCCTCTACGCCCGGCAGCTCCAGATCCAGGCTCTGCGAGACGAGAGAGCATTCGCAGGGGAAAGCTTCCAGTTCGTCGCACCCAGCAGAGGCGTGCAAATGAGGCTGTCGAACTCATTCACACT
The DNA here is from genome assembly GCF_041138505.1 of Cibotium barometz. Taxonomy (NCBI): domain Eukaryota; kingdom Viridiplantae; phylum Streptophyta; class Polypodiopsida; order Cyatheales; family Cibotiaceae; genus Cibotium; species Cibotium barometz. The sequence continues at coordinate 29,430,445 of NC_141048.1, read as the reverse complement.
CAGATTCCCGAGGCACATGACGAGGATGCACTGGAGCTTGTTGCTGCTGAGCCAGAGTTCGATGAAGAGGGCAATGGTATCAATGATGGAGGCATGCTCTCTTCAGAAGACTCATCATCTTCATCTGATGATGAGATTTGAGACTCTTGCGTCTAGACTCTAGAGTCTAGACAACTGTAGTGTTTGATTGTTTTGCTTTTTGCACTTGTGGACCAGGACATGTGCTGGCAGCTGTAGACATGATATTTGTACTCTCTTTTATCATCTATGACTTTCATGGTTCTTGCTTATATCACTATGATTGTTAACATGAGGTATTGTGTAATGGGCTTGGTAACTGATAATTGATTTAAACTTTAAGTAATGAGGTTCAGTCTCTTTATTTTAAGTATTTTGGTTGCTATGTCTACAAAATGTTCAGGTTTCTAGGACTGTTTACAAATGGTACGTACTGTTTACGTACCTTAAAATTTGTTCCGTACAGAAGTACGTTCCGTACGTACTGATAGCGTACCGTACACTACGTACCTTACCACCTTGCACTGATCTGCTCACCAAAAACACAAGACACATTAAATCTCCCTTATCGGTCCATCACGATGCGACCATTGCTCCACGCTCTCGGCCGTAGCCAGTCATGACCGTGCGACAAATGAGCGTACCATAAATACCACATAAAATATCAAATAATTCCACAATTCACATTTCCATAACATACCGCGGGGTTAAAAAGCAACTGTCCTCAGTTGTGTGAAATAAACAAAAGCAAGGGTGGCCAACCTCATGCTATAGTGCTGCCTCAATTGCGAATCGACACTAAATCAACGTGTTGCCTCAGTCGGCGAATCGGTACTAAACCAACGTGTTGTCTAATCGGCACTAAATGAATGGGCTGCCTCCGTCAGTGAATCGGCACTAAATGAATGTGGAAGAACTATGACACTGCCTTAGTCGACGAATCGGTGTCTATAAAAGAATCAATGTGAATGTGAGTGGTATGCTAGAATCAAGTGTTGGTAGTGCGGGGTAAGCGATGTTTCAGGAATCCACTGTGATTTCTCAATAGAATGATCAGTCATCCTCGAGTAGAGGAGGGTCATTAATGACATGGTTAACAGGAGTGGGGCCTTTCAAGGGTCTCAATAAACTAATGTGGAATGAGTTATGTATCTTCCAGTGGGTGGGAATGCCAAAGTGGAATGCATTTTCATTGATTTGTTGGATAATTGTGAACGGTCCATAAAATCTAGGAGCCAACTTGATCTTAGGATGCTCTGCAATATTCTTTAAGCGTCTTTTCTCTATGCGAAGCCAAACTAGATTATTTTCTTTGAATTTCATTGGTTGTTGTTTCTTGTTGGCTTGAGCAGTGTATTTCAATTGTGCTCGCTTAATAGATTCAGTGACTTTAGCTAGAATAGTAGCACCGTCATAAGCTAAAGTGTCAGTAGCTGGAACATCACTAGTTGAGGGAGCTCGCCCAATAGTTGAATGAGAGGTATTGTTGTAAGCAAATTGAAGTGGAGGCAAATGTTGATCCCAATTAGACAGTCGCTCAATAGTGTAGGATCTAAGAAGATCAATAATAGTGTTGTTGGTAGCTTTAGTCTGGCCATTGCTTTGTGGATGGAAAGTGGATGTAAAGTCCATTTTAGAACCTAAGTTCTTGAATAGAGCAACCCAAAAATGATTGCAAAAGCGGCTATTTCGGTCAGAGAGAATGACTTTGGGAAAGCCATGGTGAGGAAAGAGTCTTAATGAATAGCTTAGCAGCTTGAGGAACAAACAAGGTCTTCTTGCAAGCTACAAAGTATACTTGCTTGCTAAATCTATCAACTATGGTCCATATCATGTCATTATGAGAGGACGTAGTCGGCAAACCAATAATAAAGCCCATTGAAATCTCTTCCCATGGATCTTTGGGAATAGGTAGGGGCATTAAAAGAACAAAAGATTAAGATTTACCATGATGGCATTTAATTCTTTGACAAACAATACATTTAGACACAAATTTTGCAATGTCATGTTTCATATTAGGCCAAAAGAAATATTCTTTACATGCAGCTAATGTGGATTGAATTCCTCTATGTCCCATATATGCAGGAGTATGCATCTTAGTTATGGCTAGTTCTCTAAATGGTGCAGTGATATAAAGTCTCTTTTGAAAGAACAAAAATCCTTTTGCATAAGAGTAATCATTTAGTTGCAAAGAATTGTTAGCATGTATGGCATTCCATGTAGGTGAAAAATTAGGATCATCAGCATATGAGTTAATCATGGCATCGAAAGATTGCACTTAAATAGCCAAACACATTATTCAAATAAGCATGTTTAAGCGTATTACTGCGGCTTAGAGCATCTGCAACTACATTAACGTAGCTTGGTTGATATTGGATCATAGGGTGAAAATTTTGGATAAAAGAATTCCATTTGATGTGGCGATCTGAAATTAAAGATTGGGTCAACAAGTGCTTGATAGCTTGTTGATTCGTCTTTATTAGTACCTCAGATTTCATGAGATAATGCTTCCATATGTTAAGGGCATGGACAACAGCTAAAAGTTCCTTGTCATAGGTACTATACTTGGCCTCATTGGGTTTGAGCTTGTGGCTCTCATAAGCTATGGGATGGTCATCTTGCATGAGGACTGCGCCTACGTCAGATCCACTAGCATCTGTGACAACTAAAAGAAAGGACGGTCAAAGTTTGGGAGTTGTAGGATAGGTGCATGGGTCAATAAGTACTTCAAAGTTTTGAAGGACTTCCGCTGACTATCACCCCATCGAAAAATTGTCTTCTTGCGAAGCAAGATAGTCAATGATGAAGTTAGATCTTTTCTAGATCTAGCAAGTTTTCACCGCAAGTTCGTAAAGAATTTCTCGCTCATTGCTCTCCGGGCGTTTCTAGGAGTAGACTAGTCTTGAATGGTCTGGACTTTCTTAGGGTCTACTTGAATACCATCGGCCTAGATATTCCATCTCAGTTTGAAAGAAAGAACTTTTGTCAGAGTTACCATATAATTGATTTTCCCTGAACAAATCAAAGACAATGCTTAAGTGATCCTTGTGTTCTTCTTCAGAGTGACTGTAAACGAGAATATCATCAAAGAAAATAATCACAAAGTTTTGATAATCTATAAAAATTTTGTTCATCATGCGTGCAAATGTGGCAGGAGCATTAGTGAGACTGAAGGGCATGACAACGAACTCATAATGTCTTGATTGTGTACGGAAAGCAATCTTGAAGATATCAGCAGGATCCATACGGACTTGATGATACCCAGACTTTAAGTCAATTTTACTAAATACCCTTGCACCTTTCAATTTATCTAATAGGTAATCAATTTTAGGGATTGGGTAGCGGTTCTTAACAGTCACTTTATTTAGGCTCTATAGTCTGCACATCCTAAAGGTTTTATTATTTTTCTACACAAGCAAGACATGCGTATCAAACGGGGAGCTACTAGGGCGAATGAGACCTTTGTCAAGGAATTCAACTACTTGATGTTGCACTTCTTGTTGGTGCAAAGGGCTGTGTCTATATGGTGCTTTGTGAGGCGGTTGAATGCCTGGAAGAAGTTCTACCTTATGGTCTAAGTCACCACGAGAAGGGGGTAGATGGGGAGGATAGTCATACGCAAAACAATCGTTAAATGAAGCAAGAAATTTTTGTTGTTGTGGTGAGAGAAGATTCTTTCTTTTCCACTTCATTAACATAAATCATGTACACTTTTTTACGTTTCTTTAATGCACGACGTGCTTATGTGTGAGATGAGTGGAAACGTTTCAAGAGAAGAGTGACTAGATAAAGAGAGAGATTGATTATTGAAATTGAAAGACAATGTGTGTGTATGATAATCAATCTGTGGATTATGTTGGTATCTAAATGGCATACCAAGAATGATATCTGTGGAGTACAGAGGTGCAATAAGAAAATTTCGTTTTTCCTTATAAGGACCAATAGAAATTTCGAGATCTTTTATTTCACGGGTGCCATTATACCTAGTTCTTTGAAAAGCATATTTAACTTTATAAGCAGAAGGAGAAGTTTCAAGTTGGAGTTTTTTAACAAGTTTTTTAGAGATGAAGTCATGTGAACTACTATCGTCGTGTAAAACACATACTTCAGAACCATTTATATGACCTTTTATTCACAATAAAGCATGTAGCGAGGGAGGCATACCTGGATCAATAGATTCTGTGTTGTTCACTTGGATTAAAGAGCGTCTTCACTCCAATCTGGAGTGAAATCGAGATCATCAATAGCACTATCCTCTTCAATATAGTGGAGTTTTGCCAATGAAGGGTTGCCTTTTGGAAGCTTAAAAGGACACTGAGATTGTTTATGGTCCTTTTCATGGCATTTATAACAAAAGATGGGATATTTGTGCTGCGAATCAGCACGTGGTGCGTGCACGCTATTGTGGTTAGGTTGGGGCTTTGAGTTTACATCATTTGGCTTGGAATTAGTCACATTAGATACATTTTTATTTGGAAAAGTGGGTGCACAAGTGTTGTTAAAAGTGCGAGTGCGTGGAGTAACAAAAGGTTTATGAAAGTTACGATTGTTTGTTATCCAAGACGATTGTTGATTTTGAGTTGCCGCTTGTGGTTGGTGAAATTAAGTAGCCTTTTGAGAAGAGCGAACCATTTGGGCAATAGATTGAAACTCTTTCTCTGCGTTGTGAACGAAAGAAATTGCTTCGTAGAGCGAAGAGGGCTTCAAAGTGTTGATTTCTTCTTGTATACCACGTTGAAGACCGTCTTCGTATTTGCGTTGAATTGAATATTCAGGCATGCCTTCGAGCATGCGAAGGAGTAAGAGGCGTTGCCAAAAACACTCGGTATATTGACTCATGTTTTCATCTTCAATCCATGAGAAATTTGACCATGCACGACGCGCGTGAAAATGAAACTGAGATGGTAAGAATGATTCTTTGACCTTCTCTTGGAACGAGGCCCAAGTGGTAGAGCGATCAATGTTATTGCGGAGCACGTTCCACCATAAAGCAGCTTTATTATGCATGTGGTTGGTGGGGCACTTGATTTTGTCACGCTCGGAAAAATTTTCTTTGGCAAAGTAGCCATCAAATTGACTCAACCATGACAAAACAGTTTTTCCATCTTTGTGACCATCAAAGCGAGAAAAAGTAAAGGAGCGACAACTTATCTTTTGTTCTTTGTGGGTTTGTTGAGCGTCGAATGTGGCTTGCAAAATTTTAGCAATTCGGTCGTCCTCAGCGTCCGGAATCTGTCCCCCGCAGTCACTTGTCGCGGTCTTGTAATTGGCGTTCAGCATCATGAAGTTGTTGCAATAAATAAATTTGTTGTTTCAGAGTAGCATTAGGCAAAGGGGTACCCATGTCGGAGTGAGTTGTCGCTTGATGACGGTATGATAAAGTAAAGAAAATTGAAAGCTGGCTATAGTACGACCGATAGAAATTCCACTTCCTCATGTTTGCGGACGGCGCTTGTTGCCGTTCATGAGGTTGCGAACTAGTTGCTAATTTCGAGACTACCGAATGTGAGGTTTGCACTGATGATGATATTGTGGAGGCTGTCGGATCATAGTCTTTGGTTGGCACAAGGAAATGATCGGATGGAGCAACGATCGTTGAACGGACTGTAGACGGACGGAACTACAGTCGGATCACAGAGTATGGACACTGGAGTGACTGAAGCAGATCGTGGACTTACAGAGGGTATCCTGGTAGTGAAGGGGGGCAGAAGGAATGCACAGAAGGTCGCCCAAACCTGTCGGATCGTCGGACTGCAGTCGACGGACATCCGACCTAATTGAATGGAAGTGGCGACGATGAAGATGACGATTGGCCTTGGATGATAGCAAGGCAGCTACATAATCGAATGGCACTAACAAAATTATGTTGATGAGGCTAAACACGGCGAGCAAGGAGCAAACGACTAGCTCTGATACCAATGCTGTGAATTAACCTCCATCACCATAGCATAAACTTGGCAAATAAACAAGAAGAGCATAAAAAGCAACCTATGCACGACAAAAGAATGGGTTAAATTTTTCCCATGCATGAGTGAGAGTACGCTTCCTCATGCATGTATTTATATATTAGCAAAAAGCAAGTGCTCAAGATAGCTTGATATATTTCACTTTGGGCTATTAATGTCAGAAAGTAACTTGGTCTCCAAGCTTGGCTATTTACATTCAAATTGTAGCAATTTAGTTAAATGAAACTATGGGCGGGCGACCATAGGCACACACCAAAACCTGACGGTTGCGCACTGGCCAAAATCCATCACACCCATGCTACTCTGTGCACTGATCTACTCACCAAAAACACAAGACACATTAAATCTCGCTTATCCGCCCATCACGATGCGACCATTGTTCCATGCTCTCGTGTGTAGCCAATCATGACCGTGCGGCAAATGAGCGTACCATAAATACCACATAAAATATCAAATAATTTCACAATTCACATTTCCATAACATCCTTGCCCAGGGAGTCCAGGATAGTGGCTTGTGCAAGTTGACCGCTTTGCTCTCTACTGGTTCTTCTTCAGCTCTTTGGCATGCTCGGTTTGGCCATTTCAGCTATCAGCTTCTACAAGGAGCTTCAAAGGATGGGTTGGTTGAGGGTTTACCGACCATCAAGGCTCCATCTTCCGTTTGTACCTCTTGTTTACAAGGGAAGCAACACCGAGCGGCCTTTCCGAAGGAAGCGACACACAGATCTTCGACATCACTTGCTCTTGTTCATGCAGACTTATGTGGTTCTATGAGTACCGCGTCTTTGAGTAAGGCATTGTACATGCTTGTGATGGTGGATAACTTCTTCAGATTCAACACTTTTGTGATTGGAGGGTTGAGGTGGAAAAAGAGAGTGGTTCTTCGGTCAAGGTTCTCAGGATTGACACAAGGGGGTGAGTTTACATCCTAGGAGTTTTAGCAATATTGCAAGGATCATGGCATTCGGAGACAGCTTACTACAACATATACTCCATCACATAATGGAGTTGCATAGAGGAAGAATAGGACTATCATGGAGATGGCTCGTGCTATGCTTGAGCACTCCTCTTTACCTCAACGTTTCTGGGCTAAGGCGGCTTCTACTGTTGTCTATATTCAGAACAGGTCTCCTCTTCCATGGAGTAGTAAAAAGTAGCCTAGTGTGGCGCTTTCCTCTACAGAGGCATAGTATCGTGCAGTTTGTTATGTTGCCTGTGAGGTGATTTGGTTCCGGAGATTATTGACTTGGCTTTCCTCATACTAGATCTACTCTTGTTTGGTGTGACAATCAGAGTTGCATCGCCATTGCCAAGAATCCTATGTTTCATGCTCGTACGAAACTCATTGAGATTCAGTATCACTATGTTTGTGAACGGGTTCGTGCTGGAGATTTGCGTTTGGAGTATTGTCCTTCAGCAGAGAATGCAACAGATTTGTTCATCGAGCTGGTGTCTTAGGCTTCCTTGGCTCCTCATCTTTGGCTGCTCGGATTTTGTTCAGCATCCGGTGCTGAGAGGGGGTGTTAGCATATTCATCCCCATATTTTGCCCATGTATTGTGCCCATATTTGATCCCTTTTATGGCCCTTGGTTGTGGGTTGGCCACCCTTGTTTTTCCCTCATTTTTGTGGTATTTTTCTAGTCGGCCAGCCCCATATGACCTATATATAGGTGGGCTGGCTTCTCCCCTTTTCATTCAGTGTTCATGTGTTGACACACTCTCACCTTTTGTATCCTTCACTTATGAGACTATTTTGTCTCTTGCTCGGGATTGTTTTCATTGCAGTATATTCAGCTTATTAGCTTCATATCTCTCTTTCTCTTGTACATCTCAGATCAGCACACTCTAGTGCTCATCTTGCTTCTGCTCTGTGTACTCTTTCAGATGTCATGTGCAAGACATGCACTGGCTAATCCCAGGCTAATTCTAAAGAGGCAACAAGATAAAGACAGATCATAACCAGAGTTTTGGAGCATGGGTTGCTACTGTGGCAAGGGATTTGACTGGTGGTGGACATGGAGGGCTGTCAGCTAGCATATACAAGAATATGCTGTCAGCTAGCATATACAAGAATATGATGGCTGCAACAAGTTTTATGGTTTGTGTCCAGAAGCTGGCCGACCAGCAATCGGCCAGTTCACTGTGTCTTTCCAAGCCTATAAAAGGAAACATTGCTCAACGATTTGAAGCATTCAGTCCTTGCTTGGGCTGAGTCATAGAGCCATGATTAGATTAGATTAGCTATGATTAGATTAGGTATTTTACTACCTTTTCAAGGCAGCCTATGGCTGTAGGATTTGTACATCCTTTTTGTACCATATGAATATAATGAATACTCAGCTATCTCTCTCTCTCTCTCTCTCTCTCTCTCTCTTCTGCATGCGTTTTACATTAGCATGTTCCTAGATGGTGTTTAGGGCTGAAAGAAGACACCTAGAGCTTCTGCATGTAACATTGGTATCAGAGCTTCAGGTTGGTTCTGAGATACTGTTGCTGCCCATGTCCCACCCACCCTTACTGCATCGCGCATGGATGAAACCATCGCATGTGTCTTGATCTTGTGGTGGTGTGGGGACTAGGCAACATTGTTTCAGCATCAGGCTCAACGAGGCTAAACATTGATCCAGTCCTAGATGAAGGTGCACAGGTCCAAGGCACATGTATGAGGCCCAAGGCAAGGAACGCAAGACATGGAAGAATTCCTAGGAGGTTGGTTGGTGGTGTTCCACAAAGGGTGTTGCTTGGGGCACACCAGGAAAGGCTTTCAAGCAACGGTTCCAGGGGAGGTTGATTCTCCAAGGGGTGGAGTGAGTGCCAGACTCATTTCTTAGGAAAGAAGACCAGAGACAATGTTTAGGGACATGGCACGAACGGAATGAGGATTGGATGGAACAGAAGCAAGAGAAGGAAGGATGATAGAGGGACTCCGGGAATAGAGAATGGGATGATGACAATCATTCAAGAACACAGATTGGAATCCCGTCATCAAGTGTAGCAGAGGGGGATGTCATGTGCAAGACATGCATTGGCTAATCCCAGACTAATCTTGAAGAGGCAACAAGATAAAGACAAATTAGAACCAGAGTTTTGGAGCATGGGTTGCTATTGTGGCAAGGGATTTGACTGGTGGTGGACATGGAGGGTTGTCGGCCAGCATGTACAAGAATATGATTAGTCGGCTTCAACAAGTTTTATGGTTTGTGTCCAGAAGCTGGTCGACCAGCAGTCGGCGAGTTCACTGTCTTTCCAAGCCTTTAAAAGGCAACATTGCTCAATGATTTGAAGCATTCAGTCCTTGCTTGGGCTGAGTCATAAAACTAGGATTAGATTAGGTATTTTACTACCTTTTCAAGGCAACCTATGGCTGTAGGATTTGTACATCCTTTTTGTACCATATGAATATACTGAATACTGAGCTATCTTTCTCTCTCTCTTCTGCATGCGTTTTGCATCAGCATGTTCCGAGATGGTGTTTAGGGCTGAAAGAAGACTCCCAGAGCTTTCGCATGTAACACTGACAGTGGCAATATAACACTTACATGCATGGCAAAATAAAGTGATCATCTTCTAAGAAGGTAAGGGGTTAGCTTTCTTACATTGACATGTTGGGCTAGAGCTAGACCAAGTAAGAAGACAAGGGGTCACCTTTCTTACGTGGAGATGTTGTGCTAGAGCTAGACCAGGTAAGAAGATAAGGGGTCAGCTTTCTTACATGGACAAGTTGGATTGAGCTAGATCAGGTAGAGTAAAAAAGGTTCAAGACCCTAATGTGAACTCTATAAAGGCGGAGAGCTAGCCTTAGAGTGAAAGGGAAAGATGTAAGGCGTGATATAGCATGAATCTCGCAACTAAATATGTATTAAGGAGAATAACACTAGACGTAGCACAATTCCATTCAACTTATCACCACAGTTAAGAAAAAGGACACACACACACACTAGGGTCGGAACGGGCTGAACCCCCCCTTAGGACCAAAAGAGTGTTATTTTACAAGCTTTGTGGGTGTTTCATGGGCACAAGATTTCCATGTATCACAATGAAAACAAATAGAGGGGGTCGAGGGAGTTGCAGGGGGACCAAGATGGGTGGAGATCCAGGAGGGCGAAGGGAGATGAGGTGAGAAGATCTCAATTGGGTGGTGGGTGGGTCCCTCCTCAACATGGAGCTGAGGGGGGGTCCTTAAGTCGGTGGGGGCCGTGTGCTTGGTGTAGGGCATAGTCATGGCGGTGGTCTAGCCTCATAGCTCGGGGGTGCTCCGTGGGAGCAATGGTTGGGAGGTGAGCTGGTGGCACCATCATCTATGTTTTCTTTGCTATGTGTTTGTCTTGTAGGAGACGCTCAAAAAATCAAGGGACTCTTTTAGGTGGTATCAGAGCCACTTAAGTGCTTTCTTGCGTGAGCACATCATCCTCCTTGTTGTGTATGTGCTGCTTTTTTCTATTGGCTGCAAGCAAACATTTGATTCATGCTATGGTCATGTCTTGTTTTTTGGTCTTGAGGACTTGTTGTTCTGTGGGGTCAGGAAAACACTCCTGATATGCCTGCTTTGTGTGCATGAAAACGCTGTAGTATTGGGCACTTCTTTGCTAGTGGGATGCACAGGCGAACATGGTATGTACCAGGCAGTTTTTGTAAGACAGATCACCCAGATGCAGAGGACTCAAAGCTGGCTATGGTGGTTGGTGCTCCATGGCTGCAAGGAGAGAGAAATGACTGTAGAGAGAGAGGGATGTAATACGTAGAGAGACGATGAAAACTTAAAAACAGTGATGTGCACAACATGATAAACCTTGTATCAAGTACATGCTTTTATAGGCTAGAAAGCCTTATCTTTGACACATCACATGAAAGGAGGCAATGACTGCTCATCACATTCTCACACAAGACTGCTATAAGAGGTTGTTCAGACACATATACTCACTCACTTACATAAATGAGTGTTCACACACATACACAAGCGGGTACACAAACAGGGGTACACATACACGATGGATACACACAGAGGCTTCAAAATACCCAACAAACCCCCCTTCGGAGTCAAGGTGGTGTCTTATGAAGTGGCCTTCATATTTATGGTAATTTGGGCCCTTGACTGCAACATGTGATACACAAGAAACACAGTGTGCCAACACCTGTACTCTCATGACTGCATTGATTGGGGCTTGACCACACATAAAATTCCTCAGCCCTTCTAGACTACCCCTTCACTCAAAACATGTATAAACTGGAATAGTGGAGCCTTTTAACATAAGGCGGCACAAACACACAAATAAATACAATCAACTTTCGGGGGACAACTTAGGCAGAGAACCCTTATTGACTCACACATAAATTCAAAACGCCCAATTTGCATCTACCTTAGAGAGAGATAGATTAGCCATTGGAGTGTAGGCTTTGTCAGGTGCTCTTGATGATTTCGGCTTGTTCGGAGTATCTTTAAACTCTTCTTCTTCTTCTTCTTCTTCTTCTTTAGAAGCAACAAGGTTGGCATGATTCTTCCCCTGTTCTTTTGCTAGCCTTTTGAAGCACTGTTCCTCGTGTGTCCTAGTGCATGTGACAAATTTAGCTTTTCTCCTAGGTGGGTTTCTATCCCTGGGGAAGTAACCCTTATCCATATCAAAGGTAGAGTTGGCTTGGTCTTGAAGTCTTCGGTCTTCGTCGAGAAGTATTGCTACCATATTCTCATACAAAAACCAAATGTGCGTGAAAATGTTCGTGGATCTCCCATTCCCAAAGCTTGTACAACATAACCTGTGGGGCATACTTGTTGGGTGTTGGACTCACACACTCACACACACAAACCTGCACATTAGGGTTAGGTGCAGGGTAGAGAAGCTCACACAAAGAAATGAGAGAGAGAGAGAGAGAGAGCCAAAAGTGTGGTATCCACAAAATGCAAGTCAACCCTTGCATGTGTGCCACATCCATATAATATAGAAGTACAAAATATTATATGTTAGAGTGTCCTTTCACACTTGATGTCCAAGGGGAAAAACCACATGGGAAAAAGTGCCCTTGGTTAAGCCCTGTTCACACATAGCACTACCATAAGTGAGCATATGCCTACAAATCCCCCCTGTAGTGGAAGTGTGAATCTGTACAAGGTAGCAGATCACTCTCTGTATGAGAGTAAGCCCAAAGCTTTGCGGAAAGCTTCAAACTTTTCTCGAGGTAAAGCCTTTGTGAATAGATCTGCAACATTATCCTGTGTAGGGCAATAAGATAAACTGATCTCCCTTGCATGTAGCCTCTCTCTGACATAGTGATAATGAATCTCTATGTGCTTGGTACGTGCATGAAATACTGGATTTCGTGCCACGGCCATAGCACTCTGGCTATCAGTGAGAATGGTGGTGGGTGTCTCCTGACACTCACGAAGATCAGCCAATAGTCTCCTCAACCATACACAATCTACTGTAGCTGTAAAGACTGCCCTGTACTCAGCTTCACAAGTAGATGTAGCAATAGTGGGTTGCTTTTTACTCAACCAAGATATGCATGAGCTGCCAAGAAAAAAACAATTCCCACTGGTGGATTGCCTGGTATCGTAATCACCAGCCCAATCTGAATCACTGTATGCATAAAGCTGCAAGCTGCCCCCCCTGGGATAGAACAAACCAAGATCTAGGGTACCCTTAAGATAACGAAAGATGCGTTTGACTGCTTGCCAATGCTTTGTGCCTGGGCTGTGCATGAATTTGCTCAACAAAGACACCCCAAATGATATGTCTGGCCTCGTGTTACACAAGTAAATGAGGCATCCCACTGCCTGGCTATAAAGGCCGGCCTCAAAAGGCTCTCCAATATCATGCATAGTAAGCCGTACACCTTGTTCTACCGGAGTAGAAATGGGCTTACATTCATCCATGTGAAACCTTTTTAGCAAACTTTTTATGTACTTAGTTTGCTGCATAACAATGCCATCATCTGTATGCATAAACTATATGCCGAGATAGTAAAGGCCCCAAATCTGACATATCAAATTCAGCTTTCAAATCAGCTTTGAAATCTGAAATTTGTGCTTTGCTTGTACCTGTAATGAGCATGTCATCTACATACGAGATGACTATGAGAATATCAGCATCGATTTTCTTCACATACAATGTGCTTTCAGCTGGACTATTCTCATAACCTTGGCTGGTTAGATGAGCATGTATCTTATCATACCAAGCTCTTGGAGCTTGTTTTAACCCATACAATGCTTTGTGCAACCTGCATACTTTATGTTCCTCACCAGGAACTACAAAACCAATGGGCTGATTTACATATACTTCCTCCTGTAAATCCCCATTTAAGAATGCAGTTTTGATATCCAATTGATGCACTTTCCATCCTTTATGGGCAGCCAATGCAATCACAGATCTTATTGTGGTCATTCTCGAAGTAGGAGCAAAAGTCTCTTCATAATCTATTCCCTTTTTCTGGGAGTAGCCTTTAGCCACAAGTCTTGCTTTGTACCTGTCAATAGTACCATCAGACTTTCTTTTGACTTTGTACACCCACTTTGTTCCAATTACATGCTTGCCTTTAGGCAATTCCACAAGATCCCATGTATTGTTCTTCATGATAGAAGAAATTTCAGCTTGCATAGCTTGCAACCAATGCTCATTCTCATGTGCTTCTTCATAAGAAGAAGGCTCTTCTGAATCAAAGAGACCACCCATTGCGAATGCAGACTCCCCACGATGTACATTCAAAGCATGGCTGGAACTAGCCCTTGTTCTACCTGTGAGTGGAGCTGCAAGTTTGCTTTCTTGCAAAGTTTTCAGCAACCATCTTGGCACTGACTTGGCTGTGTCTATGGCTGTTTGCTCTTCCCTGACAAGATCTTCCACTTCTTCCATAGAAGGGGGCTGAATGGCTGGCTGGTCCACATGTTCTACATGTGGATTTTCTTGTGTAGGGGCTGGCTGATCTGAATCCCCCCTAATTGCAATGGGTAAAAGTCCATCAAACATGTCCTGTATGCCTGTATCATTGCTTTTATATAAGCTGACCATGGGCTGTTCTGAATTTTCAGCAAATACCACATCTCTACTTACAAAAATCCTTCGTGTAGTTGGATTATAAAGACGGTATCCTTTGCTTTCATTGCTGTAGCCCACAAAAATGCATTTAATTGCTTTGTCATCAAGCTTTGTTCGGAGTTGTTCTGGCACATGTGCATATGCCAAACACCCAAATGTACGCATATAATCCACTGTTGGCTTTCGGCTATACCAAGCCTCAAATGGTGTTATGGTTTTCAAAGCTTTTGTTGGACACCTGTTCAACACATGAGTTGCACACATTATAGCTTCCATCCAGAATTTGTGAGGCAATTTTTGTGCTTTCACCATGCATCTTGCCATCTCCATGAGAGATCTATTTTTCCTCTCAGCTACACCATTCTGCTGCGGTGTATAAGGCACAGTACATTGGTGTTTGATGCCCTTTTGAAGCGTATAATCCTTGAATGCATTTGACATGTATTCTCCACCTCTATCTGAGCGAAGTGTTTGGACTTTACATGCACACATATTTTCAGCCATTGCTACAAAGTGTCGAAAGCATGTAAACACATCTTCTTTTGCTTTCAAAGGGTAAGCCCAAGCAAACCTGGAGTAGTCATCAATGAATGTGACAAAGTAAAGATGCCCCCCTATGGATGGTGTCCGCATTGGACCACATACATCACTATGTATGAGCTGTAATTTATTTTCAGCTCTAAAAGCTCCATTTTTGGGGAATGGTTTTCGTTGCATCTTTCCCAAAATACACCCCTCACATACATGTCTTGGCGGAGACTCAAGAGGCGGCATATTATCAACCATATGATGCTTCTGCAAAAGCATCAAACTCTGAAAATTTACATGCCCAAAACGAGCATGCCATAGCTCTGCATCATGCATAGCAGGAGTGTGGGCAGCCACTGTATTTGCATCATAAGTGCGCTTGTCATAGCTGGCCAGCTTATACAAGCCTTTGTATCGTGTTCCAGAAGTGACTATTTCATAACCCTTTGATGGGTCTTTTACCAAACACTTCCCGTCTTCAAATTCTACCTTGAAACCTTGGTCGTTTATGGCTGAGACGGAGAGCAGATTTTTCTTTATCCCTGGAACATACAATACATTTTTCATACATATATTTGCACCATTGGCTGCAATAAGTATGACATTACCAATTCCCTTTACTGGATATGTGGTATGATCTGCACATGATACAGTGCGGCCATTTGAAGCATAAACCAAGTGCTGAAATACATCTTTGCATGAAGTGATGTGGCTCAAAGCACCACTATCAAAATACCATGTTGCATTCTGTCTGTCAGATGCAATGCAAGACATATCAGTGTCCGAAGCACTTGGTGTGTCACTAGTGCATGTGACCAAAAAAGTGTACTCTTCTTGGATTACATTAGCTGATTGCTGTGCTTTGTCATCCGAAGAGTCTGCTACTGCATTGCCTGCTTCTTTCTTTTTCTCTTTTGCAATCCTTTTCCTACATTCACTGATGTAGTGTCCAGGCTTATGGCAGTAGTGACATTTGCCCTTCTTTTTGGGCTTGTTTGCATCCCCTTTGTCAGACTTTTCACCACTAGAAGAGGGCTGTCCATGACCAGCCTTGCTAGACTGTTGTCCCCCATGCTTAAAGCTCTTTGCTTTACCCTTATCCTTGGCTGTAAATGCCTTTTCTCCACCACGGTTGCTCGATATGTTTGCTCTTGTTTGCTCTTCCTGCAAGAGTAAACCCACGAGCTCTTCAAAAGTGACGGGATCACCACCTCCTCTCATTGAGAGATTGAGAGAGGTGTGAAAACCCAAGTAGGAAGGCGGTAAAGAATGAAGAGTGTTGGTGACCATCTGTCTGTCTGGGATAACCTCATCAATGTTGAGCAATTGTTCCTGCAAATCTTTCACTTTGGAGTCACCTTCATCCATAGAAAGAAGATCCAATTGCCTCTTCAAGTAGGCAACTCTTGCCTCGTTGCGTACCTGATACATTGCTTCCAATGTGTCCCATGCAAGTTTCGATGTCTTGCATGAACGAATGTGCGGAATAATAGTCCTTTTCACTGAAAGGGCTATCAATGACATGGCCTGTGCATCTCTAGAGTCCCATCTTTTCTGCTCTTGTGTGGGAGCAGGATCTACATCAGGAGCTCTTTGAGCACCTCCCCTTTGAGGCGTGGCTGGCTGAATGGTATGTGGGCGTGTGTCATCACCACACACGATGCCCCAAAGCCCTTTGGCTACCAGCAAATTACGGATCATAAAACTCCAGAGGGAGTAGTTAGATCCATCCAGCTTGTCCTCCTGGGTGAGCACACCAAATACATCCGTAGCATTCTGTGCCATGTCAACAAAGTATAGCTGCAAGCAAACCAAGCACCAATGTGCACTGCCAGGCAACCAAATGTCCTGCGCAAATGTATGCCTGCAAACCAAAGCAAGTGTAAACCTGCACCAAATTGTCCAATTACACTCAATGTGTATACATACGCGACAAATCGCAGCTGTAATACCCAATTACATGCTCCAATCAGAAAATCCCCAATTTTTATGCACTCCAATCGCTTCAATGTGCATCTAATTTGCCAATTTCCTCAAAAGCCCCAAGTTTCTGCAAATGTATGAGCTTCAATTTGCCAATTTTGACCTCAATTTTGAAAACCCCCAAATTTCTCCAAATTAGAGAGGTTCAATTTGCTGATTTTGACCTCAGTTTCAAAAACCCCCAAATTGCAGGCAAAGCAAAATGCCCAATTTTTTTTAATTTGTCCTGAAATTGAGAAATCCCCCAATTTGCCTGAATCCACCACCTGCAATCTGTCAAATCTTCCTTGGTTTTCTTTGTGTTTTTTTTTTTTCTGTTTGCTGAAACAAAGTTACCTGGGCAGCAATGATGCACAGCCAGGGAAGTTGAAGCACGGAAGTACAGTCGAGAAGAGACCTGGGAGTCGGTGCAGGTGGAGACTCAACGAGCTGCAGGCGTGTATCTGTAGCCGGATGAAGACATGAAGAGAGTGTCGAGGAGCTGTCGGCAGGTAGACTCTTCTGTCGACGGGCAGCAGCCAGGTGGAAGCAAAGGTGAAACGCGTAGAGGCGAATGGCAAGTGAAGGCGTTGGAGTCGGACAAGAGTGAGGCCAGCGCTGGAGTCGTGAGCTAGCGCGAATGGCCTGTAACGGGCGAGCAGTGTAGCCGTTACGATGGCTGTGGACAGCCGACGGGGAGAAAAGCAGAGGGGCGCTGGGCGCTGCTGGGCACGGTGGTGTCGGGCGAGCGAGAGGCGACGAGGCGCTGGGAGGCCTGGAACTGAACGGCGACGGCGGGTGAGAGCAGGCGGCGACTGGAACGAAGACGTGCCGGAAGGGAGCACCACCAGACGCCGGACTTGGTCGACGGCCGGAATGGAGCACCAGACGCCGGACGGAGCGTTGCTGGGCGCCGGAATGGAAAGGTGTTGACGTCGACCGGCTGGGGGCTCTGACGGAGGAACGGAACCGACGGGCACTGGGCGGGTGGCGCTGTGACGGGACTACGACGGCTGTCGATGGCGGGCCTGGGCTGGCGGCGCTGACGGGACTACGCCGGCTGCCGATGGCGGTGCCGCCCGCGAGCTGGGCGGCGGCGGTGGGCTCCCTAGTAGTGCCGCCCGATTCTGGTGGCTGGAGGGAGGAGCGTCGACGGAACCGGCGGACGGAAATTCACAGTCGACGGAAAAACGCAGGCGACGGAATTCGGCAGCCTGTGGACGGAATTTCGCAGGAATTTCAGCAGATTCTGCACAGCCGCCAGCTCCCAGCTGTGATACCAAATGTTGGGTGTTGGACTCACACACTCACACACACAAACCTGCACATTAGGGTTAGGTGCAGGGTAGAGAAGCTCACACAAAGAAATGAGAGAGAGAGAGAGAGAGCCAAAAGTGTGGTATCCACAAAATGCAAGTCAACCCTTGCATGTGTGCCACATCCATATAATATAGAAGTACAAAATATTATATGTTAGAGTGTCCTTTCACACTTGATGTCCAAGGGGAAAAACCACATGGGAAAAAGTGCCCTTGGTTAAGCCCTGTTCGCACATAGCACTACCATAAGTGAGCATATGCCTACAATACTGATGTCCTACAAAGCCCGTCCACATCTCATGATAGGGAACGACCGAAATGGTGACATCAACACAAACACATAATAAAGAACATATAGCTAATGGTGCCGGAAGATAACCTCCCAACCATAGCTAGTGATCACCCCCGGTATATGAGTCTAGACCAAGGCCATGACTATGCCCTTGCATGATGAGGGGACAATAAGCTGTTGCTACACGGGGAGCACTAAGCTCTCTTCTATTTCCCTTTGTTAGCACTCTCTTCTATTTCCCTTTGACGGAGAGGGTTAATCAAATTAGCAAACATCTTAGCCGTGCTATTTTCCAAACGTTTCCCTCCTCTCCCGTTTTTCCTTAGGTCTTTTCTTCTCCCTTTCCCTCTAGACCTATCAATAAAAAATTCAATTTTCAATAAAGCCAAATTTTCTTATATTTATGATTTTCAAATAACCTAGAAAACCCTTTAGCACACCAAAACGATTGGTTTCTTGTGTCAATTACCTGTGTGAATCTGCTCCTGTGCTTAGGGGAGAATTGAAACTAGCTTATTTTTGGCATGTATCAAGTGATTAAATTAGAGTAGTCAAAAGTGCGGGTTATTGATGCTAGTGAGACAAGTTTTTCTTTCGAATTCTTTTATACATTCCAATAAAGGTTACTTGTAACTATGCAGGATCAAGGACTTCAATGAGTGGGCACAGTGTCTCGTGCTTGAACTAGTGGCCAAGTATGTACCTATTGATCCGAGTGAAACGTTTGACATCATGAACTTACTTGAGGATAGGCTGCAACATGCCAATAGTGCAGTAGTGCTAGCAACTATCAAGGTCTTTCTGAATCTGACAATGTCAATGGCAGATGTCCATCAACAGGTAAATTTTTGGATGTTTTTCTAGATTATGGACATTAGAGACCTATCTAGAGTTTCTGCAATTGAGATGTGTATCTTGGTTTTGGTTTCTTGCTTTCTCATTTTATTATCATTGCACCAAGAGTTTTGTATTTACCTAGTGTGTAGGGATCTTGATCTACAAGAAGCTAAACATGTTAGAAACAATGTGCCACTCTCAGTTTGTCCCAAGTTCATACTCTCTCTACCTTGAAAGGCCTCCATCTTGAGGAGAAACCAATTTAAACAGTCCATAACTTGGTTCTTGGTTCCGATACATTGCAATTTACTCTAGGAGGGACAACGTTTGAATATGCCGAGTAGATTGGTTGGACATGCTGTGGGTCCAGCATAGGTAATGATCCTGTGTGAAAAGGGCCACCAGTTGTGAGGAAAGCCATGTGACATTGCTTCCTGTTTGATTTCACGATAGTTGACACTACATTGATGGTGGATGCCTGCTTCGACGTTGATGCGTTGGGGGAGACCTGCCTCTATAGCTCGCCTGAACACACCACTGTGAGGAGGGAACTACTACCAAGCACCACAACACTAGCAAAACACCAGACTAAAGGTACCAATCTACTTAGCGGATGTCCTTTGTCCTCCAGCTAAATAGTCAGACACCTGAATACTCTCCAAGCCCCTCAAACTGAAACAGCTGACTTGTCATGACCGTATGAATTTGTGCAGTATAAGTGTGAGCATGGTGGTCGGTGAACAAGATATATGTTTAAGGTTCATACTTGGGGCAAATGTTTTATGTAAATAACCCCATGTGTGGAGGGGACAAAAGGGAACTAAGGTTTATAACCTTTATAAAAAAAAATAAAACGAACATTCCTTTTTTTTGGAGCATCGTGGCCCCTAGGCTATTTTGGGGGCCTATGCTTCTTTTGGAGAAAGTCGGGCCAGCACGTTCTCTCACTCTCTTGCTTTTGGGAGGCTGGCTAGTGGGCTGCGCTGGAATACACACAGGTGCAGACTGAATATCTCTCTCTCGCTTGCTTTTGGGAAGAGGCTGGCTGGCGGGCTGCGCTGCAGTACACACAAGCGCAGACTGATCTCTCTCTCTCTCTCTCTCTCTCTCTCTGTCTCTCTTTGCAAGGAGTCGGGCTGCAGCCAAGAACACACCTTCTCTCTCCTTGTGAACTGGCGGGTTGGATTGCAGGGAGTGCAGGGCTGGACAGCAGGTTCACCCATGCGTTTCTTTCTCTCTCTCACGAGGAAACACTGAACAGGTGCCGGACTGCAGGCAGCTGCTCTCTTTTCACTGGCTCGTGACTGTCTCAGAGTTGTTTCTATGGCCCTTTGTGAGAGGAAGGGTTTGGCAGTTTGGAGGGTGGAAATAGGGCAAGTTTTTGGACTGAATTGGAAGAGTTTGTGGTCTGTTTCATGGTTGAGTTTGTGGCTATGTGCATGGGCCAGTTAGATGTATATTCAAGGCCTCATGGCTGCACTGTCTTGGCTGATTAGAGGAGATAACAGTGTGGTGTTTTTGGGACACAAGGCTGTGTATAACCTCTATGCTAAGAGGCCCAGAGGATTGGAGGATTGGACATGCAAACATACAAGCCATGAATGGCCATGATGTACTCATTTAAACTTTTCCATTGAATTTGAATAAAGAAATACCAAAAAGGGCGCCAAGCTTTGGGGCCAGCAGGTGTCGTTCTTCTTTTCGTGTTGGAGCACTCTAGCTCCCATATATTTGTTTTATTTGCTGGATTACAATTGGTTTGGGTGACTGCTAGTCTACCACACTTTGGTTTCTACTAGAGGCCGGTTTCAAGGTTCTGTTGTCGGGACCATCACCAACTTTCTTAAGGGGGTGAGCTCGTGGTTGTCTCGAGGAAAGTCATTGCTGAAAATTTCAGTAAGATGTCAGACTATGAGGATGACTATGACTATGATGACGAGGAAGAGCAAGAGACCACTCCTGAGAGGACTGAATCTGAGGATGTACTTGTAGAAGAACAGGCTGCAGAAGATGCACGTTATGAGGATGTAACGCAGCGAGAAGATATGCCAAGTAAAGAGGAAGATGATACCCAATTCAAAGCTCGTTTGGTAGGGGCAGTGGATGTGCTTATGTAGCTCACGCAAAGTGCGAGGTTTGCTGAATTTATGAGGGCCCCTTCTGAGCCTAAGAAGAAGAAGAAGAAGGTGTGTTCTAGGAACTCACCTCAGGGCAATGGTGGTCCCTTCTCACAGGATCCTGCTTTTGGACAGTTTTATAGCATATAGAACACTTATGGTGCAAACCCACTGAGTTCCTTTTTCGGACAGCCACCTATTTCGCAGCAATCTATGCATCCAGGCTATTTTGGCGGTGGTTCCGTATTCCAATCTATGACTGGGGGTTACCCCCAGGGAGGCATGGAAATGCAAGGGAATTTTGGAGCTAATTTTCAGCATGGTATGCAAGGCAACATGTATGGTGGTATGCAATTCGGAATGCAACGGAATATGTATGGGGACATGCAACCCGGAATGTAAGGAAACATGTATGGGGACATGCAGCCCGGTATGCATAGTGGTATGTTTGGAAACATGGGAGGATCAGCAGGATTGCGTGGTATGCAAGGTGTGGAAACTGGCCATGTTGACCCTACTATGGGCATGAATGCAGGGGGTAGTAATCTTGTGAGGCTACTTCCTTATGATAATCTAACATCTATGGGTAAGGCGAAGGATTATAAGGAAGGGGGAGCTGCGGTGAAATTTGAGACATTCAGTGGAGCCAAAGACAGGCTTAAGGCTCTTACCTTTTTATAGCAGTTTGATGTTGCCTTTTCTGGTGGAAATTACAAGGAATCCTCGAAAGTGAGAAAAGTTGCGACTTTTCTCAAGGGCAATGCATTGCAGTGGTGGTCCACTCTTCTTTTGCAATCTACTTGGGTACAATTTAAACAGGTGTTCTCTTCTGTGTGGCTCACATCTACATTTGAGGTGGAAGTAATGACAGCATGGCATAAGTTGGATGCATCGAAATGTGAGAATCTTGAGAATTATAACAAGAAGTTTTGGGAAGATTTACTCCCAATTACTTCTTATCGTGCAGTGCCACTGTCAGAGCAAGTTGAGAAGTATTGTTGTGGATTGCCCAAGGAAGTGCGTGACTATTGCATTAAGACTCGAGTAACAAATATGTCGTAGATAATAGAGAATGCCATGACGGCAAATGCGTTACTCACTGGAGTTTCAACTGGATTTAAGGGCAGTAAACGCACTGGCAAGAAAATTGAAAAGTCAAGACATGCATCGCATGATGCAACAGTGTTTGCAGAGAAGCGGCGTAAGATGTTACCAATGTCCAAGAGAACTTTTGAGGAGAAACAGGCTTTGTTGGATGCCAAGAAATGCTTTTTTTGTACCAAAGAGAGACATATGTCTTTCAATTGTCCCAAGCGCAAGTCCAACAAGGACTCTGACATCAAAGGGGAGCCCAAGTCTAAGAAAGCAAAGCCTTCTGTAGGGTTAGTTCCTGATCTTGTTGGGGAAGAGCCAGGTGGTGAGGAGACTGAGTTGTACAAGGCATGGGGCAAAGTTAGAGATTAGAATGCTTTGATTTTCTTTGACACAGGTGCTAGAGCCAACTTTATCTCACCAGATTTGGCTGGCAGATTGGGGATCCGTGTAGAGGAGATGGGACCTTTGTATGAGGCTAATATGGCTTGTCTTGGGTATGCAGAACCCGTTACCCCTATTATTAGGAAGCTGAGGCTTCATGTGCAAGGTTATGTGGACAGTGATGAATTCTATATCATGCCAATTGATGGGTGTGATGTTTTGTTGGGTATGCCATGGTGTCATAGAGTACATGTAGTGGTGGATACGTACAATAGGAAGATTACTTTGACTCATAGAGAGAGAGAGAGCATATTTTGGATGTAAAGCTTAAAGGGGAATCTGTTCGTATTGTATCGGCTTCGGTCATTTCATCAGTAATGAAAAAGCATCTTTCTGCGTACTTGGTTTTTGTAAAGGATGCAAAAGATGATGAATCTCAATCTAATTTGTCTATGTTAGATAAAGACATGACTGATTTCGTACGTGAGTACCAAGATTGCTTTTCCGAGTCATTGCCAGGAGAACTTCCTCTGGAAAGGCCAGAAGATCATGCTATTGATCTTACTTCAGGGAGTACCCACGAAATAGGCCGTTGTACCGCGTTAGTGTAGCCCAACAAGAGGAAATTATGAGCCAAGTACAGGAGTTGTTGAAAAAGGGATTGATTCAACCTAGCTCATCACCCTTTTGCTCACTTGTGCTCTTAGTGTAAAAGAAAGATGGTTCTTGGCGCATGTGTATAGATTACAGGGCGCTAAACAAGAACACCATCAAGAATCGATTCCCTATTCCGAGGATCGATGACATATTGGACTGCTTACAAGGTTCCACAGTCTTTAGTCGGATAGACTTGGAAAGCGGGTATCATCAGATACGCATTAGACCCGACAACATTTCGGATCACCTTTGGGCTATATGAGTTCTTGGTCATGTCCTTTGGCTTGACAAATGCTCCCGCCACCTTTAACAGGATGATGGATAGAATTTTTCGGCCTCATAGAGTGTTTGTGGACACATTCTTTGATGACATGATTGTGCATTCATGCTTAGATGAGGAGCATAGGGAGCATTTGGCCACAGTGTTTGAAGAACTCCAGAAGCGTAGGTTGGTCATAAATGGCAAGAAGAGTGAGTTCTTCTTGGAAGAAATACACTTCTTGGGGCATATCGTGTCTAAAGATGGAGTCCGTATGGATCCTTTGAAAGCAATTCTCAATTGGCTAGATTTAAACACCGTGCATGATGTATGTAGCTTTTTGGGATTGTGTTCCTATTACAGGCGGTACATATGGTATTTTACTGAGATTGCTTCACCCCTTCATGCTTTAACAAAGAAGGGAACTCCGTTTCGATGGGTTGATCGGGAAATTGCAGCCTTTAAAAAGCTTACTTCAGATCCCGTATTGGTACTACTGGATCTCCGAAAAGCTTTTGTTGTCCAGTGTGATGCATGTGGGAACAACATTGGGGCAGTTCTCATGCAGGAAGGACATGTGACAGCCTATGAGAGTCGTATATTACAGAATGCCGAGAAGCATTTACAGGTTTATGAGAAAGAGATGTTGGCTGTAGAGATGGGCCAACTTTTTGTCTATGTTCCACTTTTAGATTGTACATGTGGAAGGCAAAAAGAATGTTGTGGCAGATGCCTTGTCACGCAAGCCACAGGTCTCAATAGTTTCACTTGCTTATCATCATGAGCTTGATGAGGTGAAAGAGCAGTATGCCCAGGATGAGGATTTTGGTAGGGTCTATGATCAGATGTCTGAGGGTCAGCGGCATGATCATTATACTCTCAGGGATGGCTTCTTGTTGATGCATGGTAGACTGTGTGTTACCAGGTAGTTACGGCTCAAGGTTATGATTGAAAGTCATGCTCCACCGTATGCAGGTCATAGGGGCATTGAGGCTACGGTAAAGGCAGTTGAGGCTTTCTTTTATTGGCCGATCTTGAGAAGGGATGTTGATGGTTTTGTTAGACAATGCATCATATGTCAGAAGGTGAAGTTTGACCGTCAGAAGACACCAGGGTTACTTCAGCCTTTACCTATTCCAGATAGACCATGGGAGAGCATTGCCATGGATTTTATATTTGATCTCCCGAGGACACAAACGGGGAATGATGGCATTTGGACTATCATATGCAGGTTCAGTAAGCAGGCTCATTTCATTCCCATGCGTAAGAAGATCAAAGTTGATCACTTGGTGAAGTTGTTCATGGTGAACATCTTCAAGTATCATGACATGCCTTCATCTATCATTAGTGACCGTGATCCACGGATGACGAGTTTATTTTGTTGAGGGTTGTTTGACAACATGGGTACAACTCTCAAGTTTTCATCATCGTTTCATCCACAGATAGATGGGTAGTCGGAAGAGGCTAATTCCACAGTGTTAGATCTTCTCAAGTGCTGTGTGTAAGAGCACAAGCAACAATGGGAAAAGTATCTTCCTTTGGTGGAGTTCGCTTATAACAACACCATCCATACCTCGACGGGCAAGGCCTTTTGAGATTGTGGAAGGAGGAAATGTCAAATCCCCATAGGATCTCGTAGAACGCTCCTGGTACAAGACTCGAAACCTGCAAACAAACCATACAAACATGAAGGGGCCTGACTCACTTCCCAACCTTGACAGCCGTGGGCAAGCCCACAAGTCTTGGCTGTCCCCACCGAGCCACGAGCTGAGCTAACTAGATGAACGTACCGACCAATCTCTACCAAATGACGTCCCATACTGCCACGAAGCTACCCTTGCGGGCCTCGAGACTGCTGCTGGCCTTGGTTGCATAAAGCAGGTGCACATCTACACTAGATCCAGGCTCCTAACCATAGAGCTCTCACAAAGACTCTATATCACTAATGACTAACCTTGGTTACCCTTTTATAGGCTCTTGGCCGGTCATTGGGCATCCACACTTGGGCGCCCACCGGTCCATACTTGGGTGCCCGCCCATTAGTCTATCCCTAACTCAGCTCGCCAATCAGCTTGCCTAGCTCCAAGCTTCCCCAACCTCGAAGCTTGTCTTGTGTGCGTGTGCACACGGTAGATACACACTGTGCACATGACATACTCCCCTTTCTCTAAGAGCTCACTAAAAAGCTTGGGTAATCTCTCTGAAGAGTAGTCAATGTCTCCCATGTAGCGTCCTCCTCAACACGATCCTTCCACTTGATCTTGTATTTCGTGATAAGTGTATTACGCAATCTTCTTTCACGAAATCCAAGAATCTTTTCAGGTTCGTGTGGAACCAATGTCATGTCCTCGACATCTATGATTTCTTGAGGAGTAACTAACTAGTCTGTTCCACCCAGTACTTCCTTAAATCTACTGACATGAAATACAGGATGAACTTTCACATGAGAAGGCAAATCCAATTCATATGCGACTGAACCAATCCATCGTGTAATACGAAATGGTCCACAGTATCTAGGGAAAAATTTCAGAGATCAATCTGTCCGGAATCTTTCAGAACTCGCAAATACACCATCGTTCCTTCAGAGAACTCTCTAGGTGAACGATGTCTATTAGAATAAAATCTGTCTCGGTCTTGAGCACTTCTAATAGATTCCTTCGCAACTTGTAACATTTCTTGCATATCACCATCCAGCCTACAACCTATAAGACTGACTACTCACTATGTTCAGATTGTCAGACCAGACTCCACATGCATCAAATAAGTCAAGATCCACCTTTCTATAGCATTAGCTGACTAACCCAAGTACACAACTGACTCAGTTGACTCAGTCAGATATTGCTGACTCAAAAATAGAGCCTTCTGATATAGACCCAACTTAGCAATCCTTAGATCTTCACTCACACAGGTATTCTCTTAGCAATCTTAAACCAAACAACAAAAAAAGTAGAGCATAATCAACTCATCCATCTAGACACATAAGGAGCCTCTTGCATATAGACGATTAATGAGCTTGTCTCAACAACCTTGAGACATGGGGCTCAAACTGAAAGAGAGAAAGCATCAAGAAACCAAGGGGTCCTCCACGAGATTATCTCAGCAAGCTCTACAAGCCTTTACCTTCAATTCCACAAGAAACGAGCATCAATGAAAGTTGCAGCCACACTTTGCAGGCCTTCTCCATCGAACACAGTAGAGAATTGTTGAGAAAAGACTTGGGCTGATCCAAGTTCTAATAGAGTTGCTATTCCCAGAGGTCCTAGGGCACAAACCTCCTACAAGACCCTCTATCACCTTAGCATTCTCTGCCTTGGACAGAACCAAGCTTTCTCACACCAATTCCCGCGGCTTCTTTCCAAACAAAACATTGTTGTCGCAACGACCTTCAATCCACACAAACAAAACAGCAAACACACTGTCCCACAAGCTACCACAGAGCTTCCTACACAATCCCACGTCTCTCTCATGGCTCCTTCGTTCTCTTTTCTCATCTGGCTCTTTCGCCTCTCATTCTCTCATTCAACCCTGCTAGCTCCAATGCGCCTCTCTTTTGTCGACTACTCTCCATGCAAGAGTTCTTTCTTCATTTAGCTGGGTTGATGACAATTAGTTCCTTTTAGAAGGTGGCCACGCGACAGCCCCTTATTCCCTAAGGTTCTCTACATACCCTACGGGTTTATGCTTGTTCCTGGGTTTGGGTAGGCACATCTATTGGGCTCAAGATCTTGACACAAAAAAACCTATCAACGTGTTGATATAGGATTTGATGTCTCTAATTTGGTGAGGCCCAATAGAGATGCTTGGGATGGGCATGCTTTGTAAGATGGACCACCAAGAACTCATGATGGATTCCATTTTTTGTGATAATAGAAAGTTGTCCTTGGTGGTTCCTTTGCATGCTTTGTAAGTAGTTGCATAAGCATATGTGACGGGGAAATTTTCTTTCCATGTTGCATTTTTGAGTGGTTGTATACACCCGGGAAGATGAATGTAGTTATTGATGCTGTATCTCAACTACTCTAGATATCTCATGTATGTATCGTTCATCACCAAAATTTATCCGGCAAGAATGATTTATACCATATGGATGAGAATTTTACTCGTGTTTGGGATGAGGTTGCGGATTCTCTCCTTTCAATTAGAGATGGATTTCTTGTGATGAATTATCTCCTAAGGGCATTTCATTCCATTCGTAATAGCATCAAGAAAGCGCATCTGGTGTGAGTCTTTCTGGATGCTGAAGTCCATTGTTAGTGAACGAGATTCTTCCAAGTTTGTCTTGGAGGGCTCTTTTTGGCAATATGCATACAAAGCAGAATTTCATGATATTGGACATGTTAAAATGCTATATTTTAGAAATTTGAATGCGAGAAGTATATGCTCTTCATGGAGTTTACATATAACAAGATTTATATCATACGGATAAGGATTTTACTTGTGTTTGGATGCGATTCAATAAGGAGTTGCGGATTCTCTCCATTCAACTAGAGATGCCCAATTACTAATAAAATCAGCTTGCTTAAATATTCTAAATATGCACATTGCACCTTTTATGTATAGTGCACCGTATAAATGTAACACAATCATATCAATAATAAAAGTACACTACTATTATATAAAAAATAAATATATTCATATATAAATATGTATAATGCTATATATAGTCAATCAAACATATGAGTTCTTTTGTGTTTAAAATTATATACATATAAATATAAAGATATTCACGTACATATATGTAAAATGTTGTGAGTGTAGTTGGCAAATAACTAGTTGGTTGCAAGGAGGAGAAATTTTTTTGGGGGGGGAGGGAGAATGGATTTCTAGTGATGAATAATTGCCTAAGGGTATTTCATTCCATTCTAAGATTTCTAAGATAGCGCATTTGGTGTGAATCTTTATGGTGTAGATCTTCAAGCATTATGGGATCCCGAAGTCTATTGTTAGCGACCGAGATCGTTCCACGACACGTTTGTCTTGGAGAACTCTCTTTGACAATAACTTAGTTTATGAAGGACAAGGGACAGAGTGAGATTGCAAATTACCTGATAGTGAACATGTTAGAATGCTATATTTTTGAGTAAAATTTTATATGGGAGAAGTATTTGCTATTGTTGGAGTTTGCATGCAGCAACATAGTACATTCTTAGATAGGAACCTTTTGAGGTCATTTATGGTCGGGCCGTGTTGTCTCTGATTCTTTGTACAAAGGAAGATGATTGGATATAGCCTTTTTTAAAGTGTACAACCTTGAAAAAGTCTTGGGAGAAGTATATGAAGGCGGCTGATAAAACAGTAGCAACATGTGGATCTTAAGGATGAGGGTGATTTGGTGGGATGTATGGCATGATAGTGGATCAAAGTGAGAGTCGAGACAGGTAGCCTCAATCTTGTCACCTCAACTCCACACTTCTCATTATAGCTTTCACTTGCCATGCTAGCTTATGAGAGCCCCAAATATATAAACTGGTGTCCCCTCTCTTCATTTGAGTAAGCTCTATTGTTTGCAAACTAGCCTCTACCATGTTGGTTGCTCACATTCTTGTCTACAACACTCTATGGAGAGTCTCTACATTGCTTCACTTTCCTCTACCAAAAGATATTCTACCTCTCTAGCTTCTCTATGGCAATATTCTTGCTATTTCAAGTGTACTTGTGACTATACTTGCTGTACCGACCATTGTACATGTTATACTGCCATTGTACTTGTTGCACTAGCTAATGTACTTGATGGACCAATCATTATACTACTTGTACCATTACTATACTTGGTACTAGTCATTGTACTCGTATCGGACAGTGTACTTGTTGTACCAACCATTGTACTTGCTATACTAGCAATTGTACTTGTACTTGTACCACCTTGTACTTGCTATACTACTAGCAATTGTACATGTAGTAGCTCATGTACCTATTGTTCCAAATTTTGGACGTGTTGTACGAGCAATTGTACTTGTTGTACTAGCCCATGTACCTACTGTTCCAGATTTTGGACGTGTTGTATGAGCACTATTGGTGTTGCAATGACCTGTTTTGGTTGCCCATGGTGCAGTTGCTTGACTTGTTCAAAGTGCCTGGGATGGTGCCTAAGTTGTGTGGATTGTTCTACACCAGTTTTAGAGCTACTGGAGTTCGTGTTTCAGCGGTGTTTTGGATTTATGGTATATGTGAAAGCTTTAGCTGAGTTTTTCTCTCACATATGTAGTCTTGAAGACCCGTGGTGATGGAGCAGATTAGCACCCTCAACGGGAAGAGGTGATTTACACACACTCATGGTATTTTGGGGCTTCTTTTGATGATAGCCCGTGTGTATGGCGAAATGATGGTTGTTTATGGATAATTTGGCATCTTCCATGGGGAGAGTGAAGTCCTCAAAGCTTGTACATTATATTTTTCTCCTTGGGTAGTAAAATACTCCAAGGAAGGGGGGAGGGGGATCGGCCCATTCTAGCCTCTATGTGTTGTCGGGTGTGCACATCTCTCTTTTACAGTTTTGTGAAATTAAGTGGCATATGCTTAAGCTTGTGGCCAATTTAAGTGTTTAATTGCATTATGGTCAAGTGTTGTGTGAAACCCCTACTCTACTCTCTCAGAGTTACATTGATATCAGAGCCTTGGTTCTTTCCAACTCTTTGTGAAGACGATCCTATCGGGATATAAACATTGGCTATTAGTGTAGTTAAACACTACAAGGCTATTCACTTATGGAAGCAGATATGCATCATGAGCATGAACAGAAGAATGCCTGGCTTATGGATAAATGAGTTCATGTGATCTATTTTGAAAGTGTAGACTTTACTTTTTTGCCTTGACCATTTTATTGGTTCTTGGATTATTCTATCGAAGCCCATAGCAATCTCTTTCGATTATGACTGACTTGACAAACAAGAGATAAGTACTTTTCCATTGTTGTTTGTTTTGTGTTTAGCAAATATGTATTTTGGATAAGTGTGTACCCCCGACTTTGATAAACAAGAGATACGTACTTTTCCATTTGTTTATTTTGTATTTAGCATCATATATGTATTAGTGCTTACCCTTGTATGGGGATACAAGGAGAAGACTGAATTGTTTGCCTTGAGTTGTTTCAGGGAAACATTGTCAATGGTTGAAAAGCTTGGTATCTATGGTAATACATGATTATCATATGCTGTTTTAAATCCCTTCACTAGGATGTATTGGATTCATGGAGCACATGACAACTCATGGATTGAGGACTTTTTTCATGGATTTCTTTTGGTGGCCGAAATGCATGTAAAAGTATTGGTTGCCAAAACGCCCATAAACTATGTGTAGGAGAAATGTTTATGGAGCACCAAGATATATATGGGTGTGTGATTCATATCTTATGCTAAACACTTAGGCCTACCTCTCCTCCAAGGTGTGTGGTCAAAGTACCAACACAGAGTGCAAGCGGTAGAGTGGACATGACACCTGGTTGGCAGGGGACTTATGTCTACGCAAAGGGTCATGTGCACTGACACCCTATTGGCAGGGGACTTATGTCCACGGCAAGGGTCATGTGGACTGATACCTTGTTAGCAAGGAAATTTATGTCTACGCCAAGTGTTGGTAGATTGGAATGTGGTATGGTGGGGACTTGATGTTTGCGCTCAAATCGAGTGGACGTTTTACATTCGTGTGCATGGTCAATCAGTCTTCTATTTCTCGGCATGGTGCTCGCATGTATAAGCAGGGAAAAGCCAGTGGAGAGTAGGATGTGTTTGACGTGACACCGGGGAATGGTGAACGAGTAAGTGCTCCTTGGAGTTAGTGGATTTGACTTGGAGTATGGACAGACAGAGATGATTTGGATATTTGTACTATGGAGACTCTGTCACTATTTGGTCCATCTCCATTTTTTTTTTTTTTCCGAGAAAAGATCCTTTCATTAGTTATGTAGAAAAAACGCCCGTAGGGCTACAAAAGAGATCTCTCCTGCTCCTAACAGAGAGAAGAGCAGTGAATACATCATGGCAGCCCGGGAGACTCTCCCTAGGTGCTGCAAAATACAAGCATCAGTCTAAAGGACTGAGCGGCTAAATCATACAATGGGGGGGGGGAAGAGCCAAACAGGTGGCCTGTAGTGCCAACGGGGGGATCCCGTGTGTAGGGTGTAGAACGGGCCGCAGCGCCAAGTGGTATGAAAGGCCTGGCGCCGTAAAATCGCCTCATCCGAGTCTCCCCGGATGCGGTCGTACTGTCCTCGCAGGGTGTGGATCAACTCCTGCCAAATCCCCCGAACAGTCTCTGCTGGTGGCTCTAATCTCCCCTCAAAGGCCGTGAAGCACCGGGCCCTCCAGGTGAACCAGATGGTGAGGCTGCTGAGGAGCTCCCATCGTAAATCCCTCTCCTGTGTCCAGCTGTCGGACGAGAAATCCGGTGCCGGAACCAGGCGAGGCTGGCCCCTAATAAATCTGATGGCCTGACTGCCCTGCTCCATCTCATAGCCCATAGCAGGCCCTGACAAAGTCGACCAAGCAGCGGCACCCCACGTAAACATACCCTCTGGAGAGAGGGGGGCTAGAATACGCAGCATCCGCAGCCAAATCTGCTGTGCCTGAGGGCAGTCCCAAAGGCAATGTCTCTGTGTCTCCATAGGGTGGCCGCATCGGGCGCAGGCCGCCGGAAGACCGCTATAAACAAGCCAAGTGCCAACTGCTGAGCCCCTGTGGGCGACCAGCCACTGAAAAGCCGAGATCCTGCGGGCCTGTCGACTAGCCCAGAGTCGAGCCCAGAAATCCTCCAGGAACTCCTGTGATAGTCCCTGCAATCGCCAATGCCCCGCTGCCGCTGGAGAAACCGTCCTCCTCGCCGTCAAAATATGCCGTCCCAGCCGAACAGTATACTGGAAAAAAGTGATCTCTGTGGCCTCAAGGGATGCATAAGGATCATGCCACTCGTACTCTCCGGGGTCCCACTGTAGCCGGGCCAAGGGGCGTGCTGCATATGCCCATATACGCCAATCCGGGAGCACGTCAGCAGGGTCGGGGTCAATATGCCACTTCCGAGAAGCGGCAGCCACTACCCGAATCCTCTGAAAGGTGCACTCTGCAACCAAGGGCGACTCCACCTCCACTCTCTGGAGTCGGCCCTCATCCTGAATCTCATAATAGAGGCATCTGCCATCCTCAGTGCTAGCTCTGACAGCAATCAGGATCTCCAACTGTGTGAAGGCACCCATCCACCGTGGGGCCACTGGCTCGAGAGGTGTGAACCACTCCTCTGAAAGTGCCTCCTGAATATCATCCCGCATAATCAACCCCCCTCTGAAGTGACTCAGCCTCTCCACCTGGGTCTCCTCTGGTAGACTGCAGAAAGCCTGCCAGTCTCCAAAACTACGAGCTGGGCCTGCCGCTAAAGGTCCCCAGGCTAGACGAGGCCGAGAACCCAGCATATGACCCTGCTCTGTACGAACCGCTGGGCTCCAGATGAGCGGCTGCCTGGCCCGCTCCTCAACACAAGACGGAGGCCGCTGAGAGAGCCCCGGTCTCAGCAACTCCCAAGCTCTCAGGATACTCAAAGCAAATCTGTCCTCCCATCCTCTACTGAGGCCTGTCCTCCTCATCTCTATGAATATCCAGCGAATCTCTGGTGCCCAAGTACCCCCTGCAGGAGGCGCCCGGGCCTGCAATCGCTGCAAGAGGAGCTCTTTCCAAGGCTCAGCGCCTGGAAGCAACCCCCGAACAATAAGCTTCCCCAATAAGGCTCTACTCTGATCGACTGGATCTATAATGCCCAAACCGCCCTGAGCCAGCGGGAGTGTAATAACTGCCCATGCAACCTTTGCCCGAGCTGGCTGACCGTCCCGCCCAGACCACAGAAAGTTCCTGATCAGCCTCTGTACCTGGCTGATGCAAGAGCTCGAAAAAATCCAGCAAGACGTAATGTACCACATGGTCGCTAACAGCACCTGATTTGCCACCACCACCCTCCCAGCCAAGGATAGTCGAGCTGTACTCCAATACAATAGCTTCTTCCGAATGCTCAGAAGAAGCGGGGCAATCTGCTGCTCAGGTGACAAATCGAGGCCAATCTGGCATCCCAAATACCGCACTGCTGTGCCGGGAGGAATCCATCTAAAACCGGGGTCCGGACTCCATGCCGGAGTGGGAGCACTACTGATCCAAAAGGCCACTGTCTTGCGCCAATTGATCAATGCTCCCGAAGCTGCACTAAAAACCTGGAGCGACTGCTCTGCCCGAATAAGATTGGCCTCTTGGCCATGCAAAAATAAGCCCGTGTCGTCTGCAAACTCAGCATCAAGCAAATCCTCCCCCCGGACTGGGAGCTGAAGTCCTCTCAAACCAACCTCCTCTGCCGTCAAATACATACTCATAGCCTCCGCAAAGAAGAGAAAAAGGAAAGGGGCGAGAGGACACCCCTGACGGACTGATCTGGTCAGCTCAAAACTCGGCCCCCGACCTCCTGCAATCAGCACCTGGCTGCGAGCTGTGGAATACAAAGCTGCCACCCCTCTGATCCATCCTGGCTCAAAGCCCAGGCGTAGCATAGTGCCCTCTAAGAATCCCCAATCAACTCTATCATATGCCTTCTCAAAATCGAGAAGCATCACGACCAAGTCCTCGCCAAGAAACCTAGCTCGGGCCGTCGCCTCCCAGAAAGTAAAGATGTTGTCAAGGATACTGCGCTCCTTGACAAATCCTGTCTGAGTAGCATGAATCAACTCCCCCAGGAAGGGCTGGATCCTCAAACTCAAGGCCTTTGCCAAGACCTTGTATACAGTATTGAGGATCGTAATAGGCCTCCAATGCCGAATGTCATCCGATACTCCCTCCCCCTTGGGGATAAGATAGATCAAGCCCTCTGAAAAGCTCTGCGGCATCACCCCAGTGTCCAAAACATGCTGAAAGCCCCTGCGGAGGCCTGGCCCCAAAAGGTCCCAATAGCGCATAAAAAAGGCCGGCGTCAGTCCGTCATCCCCTGGGCAACTATGTCGCGGCAGGACCCTCAAGGCCTCGGCAAGCTCAATCTCTGACAGAGGCGCACCTAGAACTGTGCGCATATGGTCTGTGACCCTCCTCTGCACATGGGCCCACACAGTCTGTCTGCATACATCTCGATCCTCAGTGGCTGGCTCCGCTGAAAGCAAGTCACGATAAAAAGCAGTGGCAATGGCTCTGATCTCCCCGAGCTCAGTAGCTATCGATCCATCCGGTCTAGCAAGCTGGCGAACCCCTGCTCGCGCATGACGGGGTCCAGTGATCTCAAAAAACTCCCCAGTCACTCTATCACCAAGCTGCGTCCACTGAGAGGCCTGACGACGATAGTAAAACTCATGTCTCTGCTCCTCTGCCTCTCTAACCTCCTGGCGTGCCTGGCTCAGCTGGGACGCCACCCACTCACATGCAGGCTGCTGCTCCTGAAGGCGCTGTAGCGAAGCAAGGCTGCGTCTCAGCCGTTGCTCCCGCTCGCGAATCTCTCCCAGTCGTGTCAAAGCTGCAGCGTGTAGAAAAGAGCTAAGATCAATGAGTCCCTGGGCACACTGGCCCGCTGCATCCTGGTCAGAGCACTGACTATCATGCCAGATCCTCTCAATGTCCTCAGCGAGACTGGGGTCTGCAAGTACCCTCTCTGGGATCCTCAACTGCAAGCTGGGCTCCCGTGTCCCCTCCTCCAAAGTCAGTATAACTGGCGCATGATCTGAAAATGAGGTGCCAGCAAGAATGCCGACGGAGCCCCCTCGCTCCCCCAACCAATCGCCCACATAAAAGCGATCAATCCGAGATAGATTAGTCCCTCCCTGCCGGCGATCCGACCGAGAGAAACTAAGACTGTCCTGAGACCGGGAGAAAGCCCCATGCTGCCATGCATCAGTGATCCTCAGTGTCATACAAAACCGGTCCCAAGCTGCAAGCTCCGTGCCGTGCACTGTAACATGACTGCCTCCCACCCTATCTGCCGGGTCCTCAAGCATGTTGAAGTCTCCCCCAACACACCAATGTGCGGCCTCTGGCAATGCATCTGTAACCTGAGTCCAGAACTCTGCTCTGGCACTAGCATGATTGGGCGCATAGATGTTGAGCACACCCAATAGCTCATCATGCATCCTCAGAATGACATACTGTGCTCTACCAGGCACAATGATCCCTCGGTCCACAATGGCCTGCCGCCATGCATCTGCAATAACCATGCATACTCCTCCCTGTCCACCCAACGGACCAAACCCTGCAGACCAGAAAGTGTCCCATCTACCAGGCATCACCGAACCATATCTCCGGATCCTGCTCTCACCCAAGTGGTGCTCCTGCATCATCAGAATGTCAATGCTGCCACCAACCAGACATCTCTGTAGCTCCTGCCTCAAGCAGCCTCGATAGCGTATAAAGTGTGCTCCGCCAAGACCCTGTACATTCCATGAGATGATCCTCATGGATGTCCTACTGAGGTGGATGCTGTCTCAGCCGTACGGCGGGCCTTCGCAAGCGGCTTGGATGGAGAGTAGTCCCCATCCGAACGGCTGCGAGTCTGCCCACCCGGTGTACTGCAAGAATCCCGGATCAGGCGCCAGTGGCTGTGACCCATGGCGACTGCCTCCTGCTCTGACATAGTAACCTCGTGAATGCTCACATATCCTGGGTCGCGCGCCAAATCTGCAACTATGCGCACGACCAAATGTCGAATCCCGGATGTATCCACACCCTCGGGATCCAAGACAAAATGAGCCAACTCCCAAAGTCGGCCTAGCACATCTGTAACCTCCAAATCGCTCATGTGATGTGAAAACTCAACTGCCTGAGTCTTCAACGTGCTGAGAGCGAGCTCTAGAGTCCACTCCCGGTCACAAGGTCCACATAGAGGGAACGAGAAGGCCACTGCTGAGTCTAGTGCCTCCTCCCCGCGGGCCGGAGGTATCACTACATGCACTCGGATGGGTGCTGGCTCATGGGGGCCCTCTGCTCCAAAAAGCCGTGTGAAGGTATAATCAAACGCCGCCGAGCGCTGTCGAATGCCGAGGCGACTCAGCCGACTACGAATAGAAGAAATCCGTGAGGCCCTAATCGGCATAGGTCTCCTCTGTGATGCTCGAGCGAGGTCAGTGCTCAGCGCCCTCCGGACTGCAGGTGAGCGCCAGGGAGCTGCCAGGACCTCCCGGGAAGGCGAGGCGGGCGGAGGGGGAGGAGGGGGAGGCGAGGGAGGAGGAGAGGGAGCCGCTGCCGAGACCGGAGCGGGGGCGGGAGGAGGCGATGGTGGAAGCGAGGCGGTGGGAGGGGATGGGTGTGGAGGAGGTGAAGGAGGGGGAGCTGGCATCTCCTGGTCCTCGGTCGCTGCAGGGGTCTCCTCCTGAAGGGGAGCAAATCTGTTCCTCACGGGAACCCAGTGAGGCTGAGACTGTGGCTGCTGCTGCAGCGGTACCTGGGCGTGCTGCGGTGGCTGTCTCCCTCGACGGCGCCCCTGTCCAGGCTGCCACTCCGAGGTCTCTGTGGCCTGAGCAGGTGTCCCTGAGGCAGCCTGCCGAGCCGAATCTGTGGGCGGGCCATCCGTGGCCTGCTGCTGTGGTGAGGGCCGAGGTCTCCTGCGAGGGCAGGCCTTGGCCAAATGACCGACCTGCCTGCAAATGAAGCACTGGTTCGGGAGCCCCGAGAACTCCACTCTCTGATCTATCCACCCCCCCCCTATCCTAGGTAGCTGAATGACCTTAGGAAGGGAGGAGATGTCAGCTACTAACACTCTGACCGAAGGTAGCCCAGCTGCTCTGGCCACCACTGAAGCTGCTGAGGGGCCCGTCTCAAGAACCGAGCCCACCAGTGCTCCGAGCCTGGAGAGGAGCGGAAGATACTCCCGGCGGAGACCAGGGAAACAAACTGTAATATGGAAGAGGCGCTCTCCCTGCTCCGCCGCAGCTGGGTCAAATCCATGCTGCCAAGGCCTGAAGAAAGCCCGAGCACCCCTGATATCCAGAGGACTCATGGCAATGACCTTGGCAACGCTCTGGGCGGCCTCGAACTCGATCTGATAATGTCCCCGACCCAAGAGCTGTACATCAAGGATCTTGCCCACATCTGCAAGAAGGCGAGCCTGAAGTAGATCCCTGATCTCCCCTCTGCTGGGGCGAGTGCCGACTATACGGCAGATGGTGGAGTGAGCCTGAAGGCGTTCCACCTCTGCGGTGAGGCTCGCTTCCTCTTCCGGCGAAAGAGAAAGCCTGATGGGGAGGACCTCGGTGGCGGGCGAGGGGGCTGCGGAAGAGTCCCTCTGAGACGAGGCGGGAGGAGTCTCCATCAGAGTCTGAAGCTCAAGCGAAGGCGAGGCGAAAGCGGAAAACCTGCAAGAAGCGGGCTGCACACCAAGAGGCGGAAGGATGGAAGACGAAGAGGGAAAAAAAACACAAAAACCCCCAAGGGGTGAGAAGCAGGGAAGGGGGGGGCGGCGAAAAGAGGAAAGGCCCAGAGGGGGGGGGCGGCGACAACGCGAGGAGGAGGAGGGAGGCGGGGCGCTGCTGATAGGAGGCGGCGAGAGCAGGCGAAAAGGCGGGGGGGCGACCAGGCGGCAGCGGGGGGGGGGGATGACAACAGGCGGCAGCGGGGGGGAACAGGCGGACAGGCGGCAGCGGGGGGGAACAGGCGGCAGCGGGGGGGTGAGGCGAACAGGCGGCAGCGGAGGGAGGGTGGCGAAATGGCGAAGAGGGGGGGCAGCGGCGAGGAAGGAGGGGGGGCGGCGCAGCAGCGAAGAAGGAGAGGGGGGGCGCAGCGGCGAGCAGAGGGAAGCAAGCGGGGGGCGGAAGGCAAACAGGCGCGAGGAGGGGGGGGGAGCGACGGTGCGCAGAGCAGGGTGAGGCGGGGAGCTTCAGCGAGCAAGGTTCGTCGTGGTAGCACTTTTTTTGTTTTTAAAGTTATGATGCTAAGATTGGTCCATCTCCATTTCTGGAGCCACTTCTATGGTACTGTCACTCCATAGAGCGGACAAATTTGTGCCATGTTCACATGGGGCCAGGCCAGTGTCCCATGTGAAAGGGCCAGTTTTATGGTGTCACATGGACGAGAGCTAGATCAGTGCCTCCCGTGTGCGACCACTGCTGTGTCATATGGACGGGAACCAGTTTCGTGTCACCCGTGTGTCATTTGCTTCGTGCTGTATGGACGGGGGCCTGTTGGTGCCACCCGTGTATGGCCAAGATGGTGTCTTACCTATGGGATTGTCACTCCATAGGAAGACCAGGACATATTTATTTATATTTGTCGCGCCAGTTTTGTGTCCGATAGGAACCTCTTGTACAAGTTTCATGAAAGAGAGATTTCGTCCACTATTTGTGCACATGCATTTATGCTTGCATGCATAAATTTGTTTTTGCATGACTTGTTTGCGTGTGTTTGCCTGTTATGTCGTGCCAGTACACTGGACGGGGACGCCCTTAGTGTACCGTGGAATGCTGTTTGCTAACTTGGTGGTGTGGTGTGGGAAGAGGTGGTAAGTATTGTCATTTTGCTCCTTTTAAAATGTAAAATCCATAAGCTATGGTTAACTTTAATGTTTATAAGCTAATGTGTTCACACACATTTAAAAGAAGGGCTGGACATTTCCTTTTGATGGTGTCCATAGTATTAAATTGGATCTAAGGTTTTATAACCTTTGATAAGGCTTTTGCATGAAACATTTTTGGGAAATTCCTACGTGTGGTGGGTTGGTGGCTTTTTTCTCTCCATCGTCTGCAGCCTCTTCTATCCATCGCCTGGCTGCTGTACCCGCCATACAGCCTTGCTGTCCACGCCTGTACCAGCCCTGCAGTACCCGCCACGCAGCCGTGCTGCCCACGCTTGTACCTGGCTGCCCTTGTGTACCTGCTGGCTGCCCTTGTGTACCTGTTGTACTTGCTGCAAGTACAAGTACTTGCATAGTACCTGGCTGGTTGTACCTGCACACGTGTGAAGTACCTAATGTGCTTGATTGTACGTGCTACAAATTGTACCGGTTGTATCTGGATTGTACTCACCGTACCAGGTGCTCTCATATTCTTTTTCTCATCTGAATAAATCTGAAATTTGCTAATTTAAATTCAGAAAATGCTTTAAGTTGTGTAGTGCAGGAGCATGGCATGTATATGCTGACCATGTTCAGGAAATTCTTCGTGGTGTGGCTAGTATATTTCCCTGTGTGGTGTTGTTAACTGTGCTCTCAGAGCTTCTGAGAGTTAGTGAAGGTTAGACTCACCAGCGAATTTGGGAGCAAAGCTCATTGGGGAGAACCAGGCCACGTTCCCTCCACGGTGTATCCTTGGCCTGCGTTAGTATGGGCGTGCCTGTTGGTGCACGGTCCCGGAAGACCAGTTAAAGGCAGGTGTTCACCCAGTGAAGGTGGGAATGAGCATGTGATTTGGGGCTACTCCGACCAACACCTCTTCATTGACTTGAACCAGTTCTATTTGATTGTTTTTACTCCCTTGTGGAGAAATCTGGCCTGTCAGGCCCTTGACACTTGTACAAATATAAATACTCTAAGAAATACAAAAAGTATTGAGGGGGGGGGGGGGTGGCCCTTTTCGGCCCCAGTGCTGGTGTCATTTGTATTTTTAGTATTTCCAGTATTTGTGTTGCTGATGTTGTTTCCATTGTTTAATAACAGTTAAATTAAGTGTTCTAAATATGTGTATATTGTCTTCCGATCTGTAGGCCTCCTGTAGGGAGCGGTCACATTGGTATCAGAGCCCGGTCGTCTCTCTTTCTCAAGAGGAGAGACGGAGTTTTGAGATCGGAAGCAAGCACGAACACTTAATTCAATGGATAGCCAGGGCAACCCATTGGAAGTGCCGAATTCGAGGGGCCAATCAAGTACTTCACGAGATTCCGATGCATTGCATGGAAGGCATAAGCCTCTTGAGATAGTCTATGACAGTGCATACATGGGACAGCCATCACGTGGTAAAGAACCCATGCACGAGGAAGAGCCCAATGCATTGAGGGTTGAGTTGGAGCACATGAAGAGGCTCTTGCAGGCAAAAGAGCAAGAGCTGAAATTCTTGCATGAGAGACAAGACATTGTAAAGCTCAATGTCCCATAGGGTAGGTTGGTGGATGAACATATTCTTTGTTTTGGCTCAAGCCTAGCATACGCAAATAAATGAAGTACAAGTGCTTGCATGCAAGATACAACTTCTTCTTGGCTTCTCTATTTGTAAAATTTAGAGACGTACAACACAGTTCGTCTTTCACATGCACATCATATTTTTCCACGTGTGCATCATCGATCTTGAAAACTTCATGCTTGTGCTTTGGTCTCTGTACTTCTTCTACCACAATAGCTTGCTGATAGGTGGCAACATCAAAAGGCTCACCAACATGCTCAAGTGACAGTTTTAGACCTGGTTCCATAGGAGTAGAAACAGGTTTACAATCTGTCATGTGAAAACGCTCAAGGAGCTGCTCAACATATTTGCATTGAGATAACATGATACCACCCAATAGCGCTCGCTGAAGCTCCCGCTCCCCCCCCTGCTCGCGCTGCTGCCTGCACGCCCTCCCCCCTTCCCGCCCACGCGTCTGGTCCCCCCCCCCCTCCCCGCCTGGTTCTCTTGCGCCCCCCGCCCCAGCGCTGTAGCGCCCGTCCCCTGCTTCTCTCCATCGTGCCCCCCTCCCTTCTTCAGCGCCCCGTCCCCCTCCGCCAGTCTCCGCCCTCTCACCCTTTCGCGTTGCTTCCGCCCCCCCTCCCTCCCGCGGGGTTTTTTTTTCTTCGCCGCCGCCTTACCCCCCCTCCCCTTCTTTCTGTTTTTTCCGTCCCCTGGGTTTTTTTTTTTTGCCTTCCACCTTCCCCCTCCGCCCTTTGTGTGCAGCTCGGCTCTTGCAGGACTCTCCGCATTCGCTCCGCCTTCGACATAGCTTCAGACTCTGATGGAGGCTCCTCCTGTCCCACCTCAGAGGGACTCTTCCGCAGCCCCCTCCCCCGCCCCTGAGGAGAACCCCCATCAGGCTTTCTCTTTCGCGAGAAGAGGAAGCGAGCCTCGCCGCAGAGGTGGAACGCCTCTAGGCACATTCCACCATCTGCCGTATAGTCGGCACTCGCCCTAGCAGAGGGGAGATCCGGGATCTTCTCCAGGCCCGCCTTCTTGCAGATGTGGGCAAGATCCTAGGCGTTCAGCTCATGGGCCGTGGACACTACCAGATTGAGTTCGAGACAGCCCAGAGTGTGGCCCAGGTCCTAGCCATGAGTCCCCTCGACATCAGGGGCGCTCGGGCATTCTTCAGACCTTGGCAGCATGGCTTTGACCCAGCAGCGGCCGAGCAGGGAGAGCGCCCTTTCCATGTTACAGTTTGCTTCCCTGGACTCCGCCGTGAGTACCTTCCGCTCCTTTCTAGGCTAGGAGCATTGGTGGGCTCGGTGCTTGAGACTGGCCCCACAGCAGCTTCAGTGGTGGCTAGAGCAGCTGGGCTATCTTCGGTCAGAGTTTTGGTTCCTGACATCTCCTCCCTTCCGAAGGTCATCCAGCTACCTAGGATAGGGGGGGGATGGATTGATCAGAGAGTGGAGTTTTCAGGGCTCCCGAACCAGTGCTTTATCTGCAGGCAGGTCGGCCACATGGCCAAGGCTTGCCCTCGCAGGAGACCCCAACCTTCACCGGAGCAGCAGGCCCCTGATGGCCTGCCCACAGATGCGGCTCAGCAAGCAGCCTCCGGGACACCTGCTCAGCCCACAGAGACCTCGGAATGGCAGCCTGGACAGGGGCACCGTCGAGGGAGACAGCCACAGCAGCACGCCCAGAGACCGATGCAGCAGCAGCCACAGTCTTAGCACCACTGTCCCCCCCCCCCCCCCGCTCCCCTGATCTCCCCGGGAGGCCTTGGCAGTTCCCTAGCGCTCACCTGCAGTCCGGCGGACACTGAGCACCGACCTTGCTCGAGCATCGCAGAGGAGACCTACCATGCCGATTCGGGCTTCACGGATATCCTCTATCCGCAGTCGGCTGAGTCGTCTCGAAACTAGACAGCGCTCGGAGGCTTTTGATTACTCCTTCACACGGCTTTTTGGAGTGGAGGGCCCCCATGAGCCAGCACCCATCAGAGTTCATGTAGTGATACCTCCGGCCCGAGGGGAGGAGGCACTTGATTCAACGGTGGCCTTGTCATTCCCTCTCTGTGGCCCTAGCGACCGGGACTGGACTATGGATCTCGCTCTTAGCATTTTGAAGACTCAGGCAGTTGAGTTTTCTCATCATGTGAGCGATCTGGAGGTGACAGACGTGATAGGCCGACTATGGGAGTTGGCTCATTTTTTCTTTGATACCGGGAGTGTGGATGCCTCCGGGATTCGACATTTGGTGGTTCGCATAGTGGCAGACTTAGCACGCGACCCTGGATATGTATGCATACACGAGGTTGCTCTGTCTGAGCGGGATGGGACACAGCCACTGGCGCCTGATCCGAGATTCTTGCAGCACACCGGGTGGGCAGATTCGTAGCCGCTCAGATGGGGACTATTCTCCATCCAAGCCGCTTGCGAAGGCCCGTCGTACGGCTGAGACAACCTTCACCTCAGCAAGTCATCCATGAGGATCATCTCCTGGAATGTACAAGGCCTTGGCGGCGCACACTATATACGTTATCGTGGTTGCTTGAGGCAGGAGCTTCAGAGATGCCTGGTTGGGGGCAGTATTGATATTCTGATGATGCAGGAGCACCATTTGGGTGAGAGCAGGATCCGGAGATACGTTTCGGTGATGCCTGGTAGATGGGACACCATTTGGTCTGCAGGGTTTGGCCCCTTGGGTGGGCAGGGAGGAGTATGTATGGTCATTGCGGATGTATGGCGGCAGGCCATTGTGCATTGCGGGATCATTGTGCCTGGTAGAGCACAGTATGTCATTCTGAGGATGCATGATGAGTTCTTTGGCGTGCTCAATGTCTATGCGCCCAACCATGCTACTGCCAGAGCAGAATTCTGACCCAGGTTACGGATGCATTGCCAGAGGCCGCACATTGGTGTGTCGGGGGAGACTTCAACATGCTTGAGGACCCGGCCGATAGGGTGGGAGGCAGTCATGTTACAGTGCACGGCACGGAGCTTGCAGCGAGGGAGCGATTTTGCATGACACTGAGGGTCACTGATGCATGGCAGCATGAGGCTTTCTCCCGCTCTCAGGACAGTCTTAGTTTCTCTCGGTCGGATCGCCGGGCGGCAGGGAGGGACTAATCTATCACGGATTGACCGCTTCTATGTGGGCGACAGGTTAGGGGAGCGAGGGAGCTCCGTCGGCATTCTCGCTGGCACCTCTTTTTCAGACCATGCGCCAGTTATTTTGACACTTGAGGAGAGGACACGGGAGACCAGCTTGCAGTTGAGGATCCCAGAGAGGGTACTTACAGTTCCTAGTCTCGCTAAGGACATTGAGAGGATTTGGCATGACAGCCAGAGCTCAGACCAAGATGCAGCAGGCCAGTGTGCCCAGGGACTCATCGAGCTCAGCTCTTTTTTGCACGCTGCAGCCTTGACACGGCTGGGAGAGACTCGCGAGCGGGAGCGTCGGTTGAGACGTAGCCTTGCTTCGCTTCAGCGCCTTCAGGAGCAGCAGCCTACATGTGAGTGGGTGGCGTCCCAGCTGAGCCAGGCACGCCAGGAGGTCAGAGAGGCAAAGGAGCAGAGACATGAGTTCTACTATCGTCGCCAGGCCTCCCAGCGGACGCAGCTGGGTGATAGAGTGACTGGGGAGTTTTTTGAGATCACTGGACCTCGCCATGCTCGAGCAAGAGTCCGCCAGCTCAGGAGGCAGGACGGATCGGTAGCCACTGAGCCCGGGGAGATTAGAGCCACTGCCACTGAGTTCTATAGAGACCTGCTTTCAGCGGAGCCGGTCACTGAGGCTCGGGATGCTTGCAGACAGATTGTGTGGGCCCATGTGCAGAGGAGGGTCACAGATCGTATGCGCACAGTTCTGGGTGAGCCTCTTTCAGAGGTTGAGCTTGCTGAGGCCTTGAGGGTCCTTCTGCGCCATAGTTGCCCTGGGGAGGACGGATTGACACCTGCCTTTTTTATGCGCTATTGGGACCTTTTGGGACCAGGCCTCCGCAGGGGCTTTCAGTATGTTTTGGACACTAGGGTGATGCCACAGATCTTTTCAGAGGGCTTGATCTTTCTTATCCCCAAGGGGGAGGGAGTATCAGATGATATTCGGCATTGGAGACCTATTACGATCCTCAATACTGTCTACAAGGTCTTAGCAAAGGCCTTGAGTTTGAGGATCCAGCCCTTCCTGGGGGAGTTGATTCATGCTACCCAGACAGGATTCGTCAAGGAGCGCAGCATCCTTGACAACATTTTCGCCTTCTGGGAGGCGACGGTCCGAGCTAGATTTCTCGGTG
Organism: Cibotium barometz; assembly: GCF_041138505.1. Classification (NCBI taxonomy): domain Eukaryota; kingdom Viridiplantae; phylum Streptophyta; class Polypodiopsida; order Cyatheales; family Cibotiaceae; genus Cibotium; species Cibotium barometz. Next base: position 29,385,681 of record NC_141048.1, on the reverse strand, counting down.
AGGAACTGGTCGTGATGCTTCTCGATTTTGAGAAGGCATATGATAGAGTCGATTATTATCATTTGGATTTGCATTTGTGAGGATTTGAGAGAGATTTGGAGCTACCATTCTCAAGTTAGAGAGGAGATTTGCAACAAGGAAGTTGCATAGAAGCTGCCCAAGAGAGTTGCAAATGGAGTTTTGCAACATGGAGAGCTTGCTCATCATCAAGGAAGTTGAAAATGGAGATTTCAGCAATATGAAGGCTATGGAGTCTTCATCATCATCAAGGAGAAGCTGCCAAGAGAAAATTGCTGCTGATTATGCCTCAAGAAGGTTGGTCTTGTGAAGTTTTGCCTCAAGTTTTGGTTTTGAGCATGGAAAAATGCTCAATGTTAAAGGGTTGCTGGTTGTTGTACGGCCCAAAAGAAGTTCTCTATCTCTTGGGAAGTACAAGAAGTTATCCCCCAGATATTGTGGGCCATATCTGGTTTCTTAGAGGGCACTATGCTTCGCATGGGCTTTGAGCCAGTTTGGATTCGAGGAGTGGCGGCTCTATATTCCACAGCTCGTAGCCAGGTGCTGATGGCAGGATGACGGGGGCTGAGTTTTGAGTTGACCAGATTAGTCTGTCCGGGGTGTCCTCTCGCCCCGTTTCTTTTTCTCTTCTTTGCTGAGGCTATGAGCATGTATCTGACGGCAGAGGAGGTTGGTTTGAGAGGACTCTAGCTCCCAGTCCGGGGGGAGAACCTGCTCGATGCTGAGTTTGCTGATGACACGGGTTTATTTTTGCATGGCCAGGAGGCTAATCTTCAGCGGCGGGCAGAGCAGTCGCTTCAGGTTTTTAGTGCAGCTTCGGGAGCATTGATCAATTGGCGCAAGACAGTGGCCTTTTGGATTAGTAGCGCTCCCACTCCGGCATGGAGCCCAGACCCGGGTTTTAGATGGATTCCTCCTGGCACAGCAGTGCGGTATTTGGGATGCCAGATTGGACTAGATTTGTCACCTGAGCAGCAGATTGCCCCGCTTCTTCTGAGCATCCGGAAGAAGCTTTTGTATTGGAGTACAGCTCGGCTATCCTTGGCTGGGAGGGTGGTGGTGGCAAATCAGGTGCTTTTAGCGACCATGTGGTACATCACGTCTTGCTGGATCTGCTCGAGCTCTTGCATCAGCCAGGTACAGAGGTTGATCAGGAACTTTCTTTGGTCTGGGCGGGATGGTCAGCCAGCCCGGGCTAAGGTTGCTTGGGCAGTTATTACACTTCCGCTGGCCCAGGGGGGCTTGGGCATTATAGATCCAGTTGATCAGAGTAGAGCCTTATTGGGGAAGCTTATTGTTCGGGGGCTGCTTCCAAGCATTGAGCCTTGGAAAGAGCTTCTTTTTCAGCGGCTGCAAGCTCGGGCTCCCCCAGCAGGGGGCACTTGGGCACCAGAGATACGATGGATCTTCATAGAGATGAGGAGGACAGGCCTCAGTAGAGGATGGGAGGACAGATTTGCCTTGAGCATCCTGCGAGCTTGGGAGTTGCTGAGACCGGGACTCTCTCAGAGACCTTGTGATGAGGAGCGGGCTAGACAGCTGCTCATCTGGAGCCCAGCGGTACGCACAGAGCAGGGTCATATGCTGGGTTCTCGGCCTCGTCTAGCCTGGGGACCATTGGCGGCAGGCCCAGCACGTAGTTTTGGAGACTGGCAAGCCTTCTGTAGTCTCCTAGAGGAGATCCAGGTGGAGAGGCTGAGTCACTTCAGAGGGGGGCTGATTATGAGGGATGACATTGAGGAGGCACTCACAGAGGAGTGGTTCACGCCTCTCGAGCCAGTGGGCCCACGGTGGATGGGAGCCTTTACACAGTTGGAGATCCTGATTGCTGTCAGAGCTTGCACTGAGGATGGTAGATGCCTCTACTATGAGATCCAGGATGAGGGCAGACTTCAGAGAGTGGAGACGGAGTCGCCTTTGGTTGCAGAGTGCATCTTTCAGAGGACACGGGTAGTGGCCGCCGCTTCCCGGAAGTGGCATATTGATCCAGACCTTGCAGATGTGGACTCTGATTGGTGCATATGGGCATATGCAGCGCGCCCCTTGGCCCGGCTCCCGTGGGACCCTGGTGAGTATGAGTGTCATGATCCTTATGCATCCCCCGAGGCCACAGAGATCACCTTTTTCCAGTACACTGTTCTGGCCCCCCTCTCTCCAGAGGGCATGTATACGTGGGGTGCCGTTGCTTGGTCAACTTCGTCAGGGCCTGCTATGGGCTACGAGACGGAGCAGGAGAGCCAGGCCATCAGATTCATTAGGGGCCAGCCTCGCCTCGTTCCTTCACCGGATTTCTCGTCCGCCGGCTGGACACAGGAGAGGGATCTACGATGGGAGCTCCTCAACAGCCTCACCATCTGGTTCACCTGGAGAGCCCGGTGTTTCAGGGCCTTTGAGGGGAGACTAGAGCCACCAGTAAAGACTATTCGGGGGATTTGGCAGGAGTTGATCCACACCCTGCGAGGACAGTATGACCGCATCCGGGGCGACTCGGATGAGGCGATCTTGCGGCGCCAGGCCTTTCACACCACTTGGCGCAGCGGCCCCTTCTATACCCTACACGCGGGTTCCCCCCGCTGGCACTACAGACCACCTGTTTGGCTTTTCCCCCCTCCTATTGTATGATGTAGCCCCTTAGTTCTTTATACTGATATTTGTATTTTTCTGCACCTAGGGAGAGTCTCCCGAGCTGCCTTCCTTGGATCTCTGCTCTGTTTTCTTATGAGCAGGAGAGGGTCTTTTGTAGCCCTACGGGCGTTTTTTTTATATAACTAATGAAAGGATCTTTTCTGGAAAAAATAAAAACATGATACCACCCTCATGAGGTATAAACTGTATGCCCAAATAGTAATGTAAATGCCCCATTTCTGTGACATCAAATGCATGCTGCAAATCAGCTTTAAAAGCTGAAATATCACCCTCTTCAGGGCCAGTGACAAGCATGTCATCCACATAAAGAATAAGGATGAGAACATTGTTCCCAATGTGGCGTACATAGAGTGTACTCTCAACTGAACTATTCTGAAACCCTTTGGCAGTCAAGTATGTATGAATTTTGTGGTACCAAGCGCGAGGGGCCTGTTTAAGACCATACAGTGCTTTATGTAAACGACATACTTTATTTTGTGCACCTTTTTGAACAAAGCCAGGAGGCTGAGACACATAAACTTCCTCCTGCAAATCGCCATTCAAAAAAGCAGTTTTTGTTGGGGTAAAGGCATAATGCCCACCCTTATAGTGTGTACAAGCCCATAAGTTATAGTACATAGTACACTTAGTACTTTTAATGTACTAAGTGCACTATGTGTACTAGTGCAATATACATGTGTGATAGGGGAGTCACACACTCATTCCCATGAGTTGACTTATCCCCACAACTCTCTCTCTCTCTCTCCCTTGCTTCTCTGTGTATGTCTCCCACACATGAACTCTAACCCTAAATTTCTTTCTCCCATTCAACTGGTATCAGAGCCTTAAGCTTAACTCAGCAGTGGAGCAGTCGTACTGTCGTGCTGAATTCTGAAGGTGCTGGTCGTACCCTGATTTGGTCGCCTTTCTCTGCCCAGCCAACAGGAGCCAACAGGCTTGTGCTGCTCCCAGCCATTCAGGCGCAGCCTATCAAACAGCGTGTCAGGCGCCTACAGCAGCCAGCCCCAACCAGTAGCGTGGGCTGCCTAGCAGCCACGAGCCCAGCCAACTAGGCGCAGCCAGGCGCCTACAGCAGCAGAATCGATACACGCTTGGTCACAAGCGGTGAACGTGAGCGAAGGAAAGCACCCATAGCGCGAAGGGGAACCCAGGCGAACACACGAACCCAGGCAAACACAGCAATGAGCGAGAGGAATGCCTCGTCGCGTGTAGCGCTGGCTACCGGTCGGAGGCGGCGTCAACAAACTTCTACGAGGTGACAAGTGGTGCGAGCGAAGGAGTACCTACGACTACTGCGAGCGCTGCTGTCTTGTAGACCTTGTTATCACTCGCCACCTTCACATCGGCGTCGAAGGTGCCAAGCATGGAGTCATAAGCGCCCAGCTCAACAGCAGTAGCGGCCTCATGTGAACGCCATGGTTGAGCTTCCCTCGCAAGTAATTCTTGTGTCGGATCACCTCCTCCCATCCAGCATTTCAGGCGCAGAAGCCACTCTCCGCAGAGAAGGAAGACCTTTTTGTTTGAAGAGCTTCAAGAAGATCGATCCTCGTATTCCCTGCGTTTCTACAGCACACTTTGGCACAGAAAAGGGTCTCATCAGAGAACTGTAGAGATTCGCACGGGCTGCTGCAAAGGAGTCCTTCATCTGCACTAATTCTGCAGCAGCATCAGCAAACCCCCCTTTTCCTGCAACAAAAACAAAAAATCAGAAAATTACAAGGTATTTTGCTTCAATTTTTCTTGGGATTTGCAATTGAGCAGGTACAATCATCAATTGAGCAGGTACAGGTGCCAAATTACTCAATTTTTGAGCAAAATTGGCAAAATTGGGTGACATTGGTCACAATCAGGATCAATTTGCAGAAAATTGGATGTCGAAATTTGGGGCTTTTGATGTAATTGTGCAATTAAGCAGTCATACATGATGTATGATGTGAGAAATCGCACATTCGGGCAAAATTGCAGCAAATTGCAGTGCAAATCAAGGGGCTTTTGTGCCGATTGGATTGATTTGCATGCAGGCAATCGCATTTGATGCTGTGGATAATGTGTTGATGCCTTACAAGCACTCAATGTGCCTGTAAATCAAGGGGCTTTCATGTATTGGATGTGGCCAGGGGGAAGCATCGCAAAGACTCTGGATGCCTTCATGTGCGTCAATGTACCATGTATGATCAGCAATTGATCTTAAATCAAGGAGCTTTTCAAGATTTTATGCTTGTTGAGCTTGGCAAAGCAGCAGGCAAGACTTTTATGCCTTGAATCCTCAGAAATCAGCTTGCAGTCAAGGGGCTTTTGCTCAATTTCTGTTCGGGACTGTTGTATGCAGTGTTCGGGACTGTAAAAGTCTGATTTTCACTCATTTGGACAGCCAGGAGAGCATTTATTGCTACTGTACCTACTGGTACAGATTTGGCATAGCTTTGTGCAAGTTTTGGCATGGCTGTACACTGATTTGAGTGAGGAAAAGGTTCAATTTCAGCTGCTGTACTTGCCAGTACAGGTTTGGTACATCATTGGTGAGCACTTAGTACTGCTGTACAGTACTTTGGAAGGGCAACAGAGCACATTTAAGGTGCTGTCCTAAATCTGCAGCAACCAGATTTTGGTGATTTCATCACATAAAGTGGGAGAAAAGTTGCATTCTTGCTTCCGCAGTGGGAGATAAAGCTTGGGAGAACAATTGTGAGCACTTTGTGTGCTTTTGGTGCAGTGTTTGCACATTTTGCAGGGAGTCAGGCATTGACAGGTTGCATATTGCTATGGCAACCACAGGTGAAAGCTCTTCATTGCTTCACATCAAGAAGCTTGAAGGCTCACATAACTATGATATTTGGCAAACCGAGTGCTATAATGTGTTGCTCCAGAAGAAGCAGCACAAGCCTATCAAAGAAAGGGGTGTAAAGCCCGCTTCTCTTACTGTTGAAGAGTGGGAAGATATGGATGAGCTGGCAAGATCTACTATCATGTTGTCTGTGTCAGACTCTTTACTTTTCAGCATTCGTGAAGAGAAGACAGCTTGGGGAATGTGGCAGAGATTGCAAGACTTGTATGCCCAGCAAAGTGCCTCAAGCAAAGTGTATTGGTTGAAGAAACTCATAGGTCTTCAGATGAAGGAAGGGGCGTCTATGGCAGCCCATCTAAATGAGTTTAATGGTATTGTCAGCCAAGTTATAAATCAAAAGTTGGCAATGGACGATGAGTTCAAAGCCACCTTTCTCTTATGCACTTTGCCAGAGAGTTGGGACACATTCAAGACAGCCACTAGCAATTCGAATGCTATGCTGTCATATGCAGATGTTGAGGGTGCTCTTCTTCAAGAAGAGATGAACAGGAAAAACAACTCTGTTGGAAAGTCCAATGCAATGAATGCACGTGGGAGATCCCAACAAAGGGGTAAAAGCCAAGAAAGGATTTTCATTGGTTATAGTACTGAGAGTAAAGGATACAAACTCTATGTGCCTAATAAAGGCAAGATCATTGTGTCAAGAGATGTTATCTTTGACAAATATGCATCTCAACCACTTGTCTCATGTACCAAACAGCCGTCTATTGGGCCGGAAGATGTCTTTGATACTTTGTTGCCTTTATTCAATTCAAATGTGGACAATGTAGAGCCAGTTTCAGCTCATTTACAGCCACCTATGCCTGCTGAAAACCAGCAAAATTAGCTGCTGAACCCTCCCCAAATTGATCCTGAATTGCCTCAAATTCATCAAGATACCTTGGGTAATGCATTGGCAGAGGAAGATGCAGATACTAGGAAGTAAAAAATTGTTCCTAGATGGCTGGTCGACACTTTGCGTGATAGCAAACAGTCTACATTTATGCCAGGTCGTACACGTGCTGCTGTAGTCATCAATGAACGTGATGAAGTACAAGTGTCCTCCAAAAGATGGAGCCCTCGTGGGGCCACAAAGATCACTATGAACAAGCTGTAATGGTCGGACAGCCCTCATAGCTCCATCTTTAGGAAAAGAATTCCTGTGCATCTTTCCAAGGATGCATCCCTCACATACATGCTTGACAGGAACCTGCATAGGAGGAAGCTCATGCACCATATTTTGCTTTTGCAAGCGTACAAGAGGTGGGAAGTTCAAGTGACCAAACTGTCACTCTTCACACGGGGGATGTGGAGGCAATCATAGCATCATGAGAATAAGTGCTCCTGTCATACATATCAAGCTTATACAAGCCACTGCATAATGTCCCAGAAAGCATAAGAGAAGCTGAATCTCTGTTGTCATACACTGAGCAACAATGATCAGAAAACTGAACCTTAAACCCAGATAATGCAAGGGCTGAAATAGAAATGAGATTCTTCTTAATGCCTGGTACATATAAAGTGTCACAAAGAGTAAAGCTATCCCCATCACATGCTGTTAGCTCCACATTGCCAATGCCTTTAATGGAGTAAGAGGCATCATTGGCACACATAACTATGCCACCTCGAGGTGAATCCTGCAAATTGGCAAAGAGATCTCTACAAGAAGTGATGTGCTTAGAAGCACCACTGTCAAAGTGCCAATCTCCAGCTGAGATAGACATACAAGAAGCAGGCAAACTGCATGTAACCACTAATGCATATCCCTCATGAGCAAAGTTTGCCTCTTCTTTAGTGTCCACAGTAGTAGCCAAACCTTGCTGCTTCTTTTTCTTTTCACTCTCAATGCGCTTCCTACATTCCTCAATAAGATGGCCAGGTTTTCTACAATAGTTGCATCTCTTCTTTTTCTCATTGTCACCCTCTTTAGACGAGGTAGAATCTGAATGGGCATGTGGTTTGCCCTTAGGTTTACGACTAGATGAAGCCCCAGATTTACCTTTGTTTCGATCAAAGGCACCAAATGCTTGATCAGCAGAAAGCATAGTGGTCCTATTAGAACGTGACTGCTCCTCCTGCGGTAAGAGAGTCACCAACTCATCAAAGGTATACAAGTTTGGATTACCCTTCATGAGTAGACGAAGAGTAGTAGCAAAACCCTGATAGGATTCTGGCAAACCCTGAAGCACTGTAGATACAAGTGAACCATCCGGAATGACCTCATCAATATTGATGAGCTGCTCTCGTAAATCCTTGATGTGGGTAAAGAACTTGTCCATTGAGTCACCCTCATCCATATGCTCAGACTCAATCTTCTTGCGAAGATAGGCGACACGGGCCTCATTGCGAACCTGATACAAAGAAGCAAGTACATCCCATGCACCCTTAGAAGAGGTGCATGAACGAATGTGCGGTATAACCTGCCTTCTGCATGAGAGGGCAATCAAAGCATGTGCCTGAGCATCCTTGGCATCCCATCTGAGCTGTTCTGGAGTGGGTGGTAAAGGTGCAGAAGATGTAGCACCACCTGAAGATACATCATCACCTGCATCCATGGTTCCTGAAGTACTTGCTGCTCGTGCAGGAGCAATGGGCCTGACATAAGTCCCTGATACGTAAACCCACAAATTCTTTGCAACAAGTACATGTTTCATCATGTATGCCCACATAGGATAGTTGGTGCCATCCAACTTATCCTCAACGGAAAGCATACCAAATAAATCACCAGTATTCCCAGACATGGTGGTCACAAGTGTGTTCAAACAAGTAGTAATGCTGCAATAATGCTGTAACTCCCAAAAAATTTGGGGGAAATGCTCCAATGCCAACCAAATGTGCCTGCAATACCCAAAATTGCTTGCAAATAGTGCCAATTTTTGCAAAATCGAGTCAATTTCAATGTTGTGGAGCAACTTCAATCGGGTAGGCACAATAGTGCACACGATTTGTACTGCAGGTATAGTCGCTTCAGTCGATTGGGCGCACAGGTCAACAGGCGACTGTGTAGGTGCCACACAGCAGCTGCGTAGGACAGCAGGTACAATAGTAGAGTCGGCGACAGAGTGTACGGAGCAGCAGTAGTCGACATCGCAATACAGGCAGGTACACAAGGCGGGCATAGTACGGGCAAGTACACAAGGCGGTGCAGCTGGTACAGTCGGGCGGCGGTGGCGCTTGTACGGCGCAGTTGGTACAGTTAACGGCGCTGGTACAGTCGTGTAGCGCAGGGCAGGGCGGCAGCTGCAAGTCGTGGACGGTGCAAAGCACTGGTCGACTAGCAGCGGGTACAGTCAACGGGCAGCATTACGGGCGCTTCAATGTATGGACAATAAGCTAAAGCTTTGACGGGTAGCAAGGGGGGCAAACCCTAATGCTAACCCTAGCCAAGCTCTGATACCAATGTTGGGTATGGGGGGAGAAGCCTACACACACACACACACACACACACACACACACAGTTGCAAGAGAGAGAAAACGAGTGAAGCTCAAGAGTGCTGGAAAAGATGTACTTAATAATGATATAAAAATGAAAGTACAAGTGAGTACTTAAAAGGCCTAGGGCAAAGTGTCCAACACACATAAGTGTATTCACACAGGGAAAAAACATGTGTCCAGTCACAGGGAAAAAGTGCCGTGAGTAAGCTGTGTTCATTCCTAAACTAGTCGGGAATGGTCATGACCAACATGAGTGCCGCACAACAAGAAGAGATCATGAAGCAGGTTAATGAGCTTTTGGAGAAAGGTTTGGTTCAGCCAAGTTCCTCACCATATTGCTCTCCCGTGCTTCTTGTTCAAAAGAAGATGGGTCATTCTGCATGTGTGTGGATTATAGAGCTCTAAATAAGCTCACCATCAAGAAAAGATTTCCAATCCCGCGTATTGATGACATTTTGGATAAGCTTGATGGCTCGGCTTGTTTCAGCCGTATTGATTTGAAGAGTGGTTATCACCAGATACGATTTCTACCACAAGATGTCCACAAAACTGCATTCAGGACAGCTTTTGGATTGTATGAATTTTTGGTGATGCCTTTTGGTCTCACCAATGCCCCAGCCACATTCAATCCTATTATGGATAGGATATTCCGACCCCATGGAAAATTCACAGGTGTATTCTTTGATGACATCTTGGTTTTCTCCAAGAATGAGCAGGAGCATAGGACTCATTTGGCCACAATGTTTGAAGAGTTGCGGATGCATAAACTCTTAATTAATGCCAAGAAAAGTGAGTTCTTCCTTTCAGAGATACATTATTTGGGTCACATTGTATCCAAGGATGGTGTAAGAATGGATCCTGCAAAGATTGAAACCATTCGGAATTGGCCAGACTTGCAAAATGTATATCATGTACGTAGTTTTTTGGGGTTATGTTCATATTACAGGCGCTTCATAAGGCATTTTGCCATGATAACCACCCCTCTATATGATCTTACGAAGAAGAAAGCCACTTTTCAATGGACTCCAAAAAGGAGCAGGATGCCTTCTTGCAACTCAAGAATGCTATCATATGTGGACCCATATTGATTGTTTCCGACTTGCAAAGGTCATTCATAGTGGAATGTGATGCTTGTGGCGATTGTATAGGGGCTGTCCTAAACCAAGAAGGTCATGCAATTGCATATGAGAGCCGTCGATTGCATGATGCCGAGCTTCATATGAATATCTATGAGAAAGAGCTGTTGGCTATAATTCATGCCTTAAAGATATGGAAACATTATCTTCTTGGGACTCAATTTGTAGTCAAGACAGATCATCAAAGCTTGAGATACTTTCTATCTCAAACAAAGCTTTCGGAGAAGCAGATGAGAATGGCAAACTTTCTTTCCATGTTTCATTTTCAGATTGTACATACTCCGGGAAAGAAAAATGTGGTGGCAGATGCATTATCCAGGAGGCCTTATGTGGCTACAGTTTTAGTGGCCTCTCATGGGGACTACAGGCAAAAGCCTCCAGGTTTGCTTCAGCCATTGCCTATTCCCTTGCAGCCATGGGAAAGTATTACTATGGACTTTATTATGGACTCGCCTAGATCCCAGCATGGGAATGATGCTATTTGGACCATTGTGGACAGGTTTAGCAAGCAAGCTTACTTCTTGCCCGTCAAGAAAACCATTAAAGTTGATCATATGGTGAAGCTTTTTCTTGCTAACATCTTCAAGCATCATGGTATGCCTAAGTCCATTGTTGGGGATAGAGATCCCAGGACTATGAGCCTCTTCTGGAGGGCTTTATTTGATAACATGGGCACTAAACTTGACTTTTCATCAGCTTATCATCCCCAAATGGATGGCCAAAGTGAAGCTGCAAATTCAGTCATGTTGGATTTGTTGAAGTGTTATGTGGCAGATCAAAAGATTGCATGGGAGAAGTATCTTCCACTTGTAGACTTTGCCTACAACACAGTTCATGCCTCCACGGGAAAGGCCACATCTAAGATTATTTATGGCAGAGTGGTCTTGCCACCCATCCTTCGTACAAAGGATGAGATTTTTGCAGCTGATGAGTATGTGCGTGACTTGGATCTAGCCTTTGCTCAGGTGCGGACAGCCATTGCAAGGTCAAGGAAGGTGATTGGGTATTGCTGAAATTTGAGAAAGCTAGGCTTCGGAAGAGGCCAGGACGAGAGGGATCATATCCAAAGCTTTCTACTCGATATTATGGACCCTTACAAGTGATTGACAAGATCAATGAAGTGTCCTTCAGGCTTGCTTTAGCCAGCCATTGGAAGATTCATAATACTTTTCATGTGAGTCTTTTGCGGAAGTATGTGGGGCCAGATCCAGAGGAGCCTGTCACAGAAGATCCACGGGAAGTTGATGAGCTTCAGGAGATCCTTCAGCCAGAGCAGATTGTATTTAAAAAGGAGAGAAAGTTACCACATGGGAAGCTTTCCAGGAGATACCTTGTGAAATTTAAAAATTATTTACCAATTGATACAAAGTGGGTAGATGAGGATTATTTTGCTGACTACCCTCAGCTTCTACAGGCATATCTTGAGGCTTTTCAGTTGAGGTCAATTGTTTAGAAGCCGGGGAGGATGTCACCATTTGGTCCATCTCCGTTTCTAGAGCCACTTCTATGGGACTGTCACTCCATAGAGCGGCCAGATTTGTGCCATGTTCACATGGAGCCAGGCCAGTGTCCCATGTGAAAGGGCCAGTTTTATGGTGTCACATGGACGAGAGCTAGATCACTGCTGTGTCACATGGACAAGAGCTAGATCAGTGCCTCCCGTGTGCGACCACTGCTGTGTCACATGGACGGGAACCAGTTTCGTGTCACCCGTGTGTGATTTGCTTCGTGCTGTATGGACGGGGGCCTGTTGGTGCCACCCGTGTATGGCCAAGATGGTGTCTTACCTATGGGATTGTCACTCCATAGGAAGACCAGGACATATTTATTTATATTTGTCGCGCCAGTTTTGTGTCCGATAGGAACCTCTTGTACAAGTTTCATGAAAGAGAGATTTCGTCCACTATTTGTGCACATGCATTTATGCCTGCATGCATAAATTTGTTTTTGCATGACTTGTTTGCGTATGTTTGCCTGTTATGTCGTGCCAGTACACTGGACGGGGACGCCCCCAGTGTACTGTGGAATGCTGTTTGCTAACTTGGTGGTGTGGCGTGTGAAGAGGTGGTAAGTATTGTCATTTTGCTCCTTTTAAAATGTAAAATCCATAAGCTATGGTTAACTTTAATGTATATAAGATTATGTGTTCACACATTTAAAAGAAGGGTTGGACATTTCCTTTTGATGGTGCCCATAGTATTAAATGACTCACCAGGGAATTTGGGAGCAAAGCTCATTGGGGAGAACTAGGCCACGTGCCCTCCAGGGTGTACCCTTGGCTTGCGTTAGTATGAGCGTGCCTGTTGGTGCACGGTCCCGGAAGACCAGTGAAAGGCAGGTGTCCACCCAGTGAAGGTGGGAATGAGCGTGTGATTTGGGGCTACTCTGACCAACATCTCTTCATCGACTTGAACCAGTTCTATTTGGTTGTTTTCGTTAATCTGGCCTGTTAGGCTCGTGACACTTGTACAAATATAAATACTCCAAGAAATACAAAAAGTATTGAGGGGGGGCCCGGCCCTTTCCGGCCCTAGTGCTGGTGTCATTTGTATTTTCAGTATGTGTTGCTGATGTTGTTTCCATTGTTTAATAACAGTTAAATTAAGTGTTCTAAATATGTGTATATTGTCTTCCGATATGTAGGCCTCCTGTAGGGAGCGGTCACAGACTCATTAGTCTCGCCCATTTATGTATGCCATGATTATGATATGTGGACTCACGAGATTGATTTGCATGGCCCATTCAATTGGGCCATGGTTATGATATCTGGACTTATGGGACTGATTTGTCTTGCCCATTTATTTGGGACATGCTTTTGATATTGGTATTATGGGGACTTTTTTAGTCTTGCCCATTTATTTGGGACATGGATTCTCTCAATTATATTTGATTTATGAGACTGGCTCGCCTTGCCCACTTGATTAGACACGATTCCATCTTGGATATATGGCTTAAAGTCTAAAGGATTGTTGCACAGGCAAGTGGACAACAAATTGGGTAGTAGCATGCAATTTGTGGGCTGATTTGAGTGTTTTCTTGGCTTTGGGAGGTGTCTGTGTTAGCCGTTGTACGCCTTACAATATTACCTGCACAGGGTCTACGGATAGTAAATCGGGTAGTAGAATGCAATTTGGGGAATGATCTGATTGTTAATGTGGAGGTATATGTGTTGAAGACTTTGTGAAGACCTCTTGCTCTTCTAGAAGCAAGATCTTTGGGGTGCAAGACAGACGAAACTTGGTGGAAAAAGGGACAAGGATATGGAAATTCTTGACATAGAGAGCCAACTCATGGTAATTGGCATAAGTTTATTGCGCGCATGCGCGATCTAAGGATAGTGTCTTCATGCCTGTGCAACGCATTGTATCCAAAGTTCTGGAATAAAAGAGTACCCGACAGGGATGGGCCGGTTGTTTCAGCTTTACCACTGCTAGTACATGTCGGCGGCTAACCCAACTACTGCTATTTGGGTCACTAGCCTGTCTGACTTTTGTAGCCAGCCCTTGAGCTACACAGTGCCATACTTCGCTCTTGTTTTCATTTTTCTCCACACTTCCACTCCTTGTGCTTTTTAGGTTATTGTTGGGTTAGGGTTGCGCAGAAAACAGAGACACCAGATGCACAGCAGCAAGCCCTCTCAAGAGAGAGAGAGATGGTGATTGATGCTCAAAGAAGATAGGATACAAAATTGTGTGGATTTTGGGGGTTGTGTAACCCCAACGGAGCGTCCAGTGACAGATGTAACCACGTGTACGAGAGATAAAGATAGAGAGAGAGAAGGGGGAGAGAGAGATGTGAATAGGGGGTTTCACACATTACACCACGTTGAGCGGGGAACAGGCCCCACCCCCTCTTCATGAATTTATTCAGGAACAATCCACGGGCTTTTCCAAGCCAGGACCAATACACAAATGAATACAATATCAAACAAAAGTGTCGATGTCGAGATCAGGCCGAGTCGATGTGGAGGCACAAGATAACTAATGGTGAGCTCACCACGAGGGTGACCACAAAAGACTTACACCGGGCTAGTACCAAAATCCAATGTTTGATGTTCCCAAATATCCACAAGGTTCTTTGTTCTCAATCCGGACAAAAGTAATCCCAAAAAGGCTTCACACCAAGATGGGTATGTATCTCCACAGGGAAATCCCCTCCTTCGTAGGGGTTTAGGAAAGCTGGCGGCGTCAGAGCTTCGTTGGAACTGGTGGTTGGCGTTGGCACCGGCGGTGTCTGGGGGTAGCAGACTATACAAAGCAGTGCACAAGGTAGTGCAAAAGGGCGGAAACAAGTGCTGCAAGCAGAGATGGTGCAGGCAGGCACTGTAGGCAAAGGCGGCGCAAGCGCTTCTTCTCTATGCAGAGGTGGTGCGTCTCTTTGGGTGGAGTAGAGGCGGTAGTCAGGGTGCAGGCGGCGTCTGGAATCAGCAGCCAAGGAAGCTGCAACAGACAAGGTGGCAGCGCAGCTAGGCAGAAGCGGCGTAGACAAAGGTGGCGGCGCTGGCGTTTGCTGGCGCTGCTGATGGCTACAGGTGGTGCATAGCTCTTAGGGCGGCACCTAGCTGCAGCGAAGGCGACGGCGTATCTTCACGGGGTGGTGCTGCGGAAGTGCAAGCGGCAGCGCATCAAAGTGAAGGTGGCATTGATGGCAGAGGCGGCGCACAGAGGGCGGAGCAGTGCCGAAAGTTGGCGTTGCAAGGGCAGTTGCCGCCGGTGGAGGTGGAGAGGCTGAATTGTTGGCTATTTCGGAGTCGCTGTGTGTGTACCCATTGTGTACGTGTACTCCTGTTTGTGTACCCACATGTGTCTGTGTGGACAGCCCCTAAAAGGGCTAAGCGTGTTAATGTGTGTGAACCCACCGTTAGGTGTGGATAAGATGAGTGTGGCATGTGTCACTTGTCTAGTATGCGTGTGTGATTCCCTTGCATCAAAAGAGAAGGCTTAAAGCCTATAAAAGCATGTACTTGGTGTAAGCTGCAACACACCAATCAATCATCTCATTGAGCTATGCAATCACATCTTGCTTTCTCCATTTGAGTTTGTTACTCTCTTACTCTCTCTTCACTTGGGCAACCATTGTTGTGGCTTGAAGGTTCATCATCTCTCTACTTGAAGCATTCTCTCTCTTCTACTTACACCACCATGGATATCTTCAAGCCTCAATAGTTGTTGTTCTGTGCTAACTCTAATACCATCAAATGGTATTAGAGCGAGGTTAATTCATCAACCCGGATGCGTTTTTTAAGATGTCACTACTGATGCTGCCGTCATCTTCACCTTCGATTGTGGTTGTTGCCGCCGCCGCCGCTTGTTAGCACATCGGCACACCTAGCCACATCCGTCCCCAGCCCTTGTGTGCTTCTCTGTAGCACTGCAGCTACCGCTGGCCAATGTGCCCAGACCAGCAGTGCCACCAACCACCTAACCAGCTGGCGATGCCATTGGACCAGCTGTCCGCACAATATAGGTGCACAACGCCCCCCTCCAGCTACCCACGTCCATCTATGCACTTCTGCACACCTTGCCTTGTTGCAACTTCTATCACGGTTGTCGTCGTCTTTCGTTGCCACTGGCCCAGCACTGTCCATTGCTGACCACCTCTATTTGTTGCTGTACCAACTGTACCTATTAGTAGTACTTGCTTGTCATTAGAGTTTAACATCAGTTTGGGGCTTCTTAGAATCAGGTGAAAAACATCTAATTGATCTTGCATCCCTAAAAATTTAGGGCTTTCTTGAAATTTCAGCAATTAGCCCACAATTGAAGCCCTACAAGAGTAGAATTTTGGGGGTTTTTTCAAAATTAGGGAAAAAAATTGCCTGATTGAAGCCTCTACGGTTAGTATGGTGCCTGTGTGTAGCCGGATGAAATTCCTGTGTGCGACTAGGAATGGAATAAGACCTCATGAGAAAAAAAAGGGATTGAAGCCTCCTTCGACACATTGAAGACATCCGGGTCCTTTGCCCTAGATGGAGCATTAGAGTGCAGTGTAGAGCCCAAATCACTCTGGCTATTCAAGGTTTTTTGGAGTCACTCTACCATCGCTCCGAAGGGGGGTTTGTTGGGTATTTTAGAGTCTTTGTCACCATTTGGTCCCTTCACCAGTCTTGACCAATGTTTCACGCACTGAGCAGAACCAAGGTGTGAACGGGGATTTTCCACAGAAAGAAGTTGATGCATTTACTATCAAGGATTGGCCTGGAAGATGGCCACATAGCATGAGCATCACAAGATTTTAATCATTTATATGACTTAAGAGGTTTATAACTGAATGTGTTCACACAATATTTAAGTATGGCCGGACTTATTATTATTTTGGGCATGAATCCCTAGACAGAAGGAGGCGCCTAGATGAAACTTGGGCATCAAGCGAGGAAATGCATAAAGTTGATATTTAGGGCCAGCCCACCTATTTTTGGCTTGAAGGAAAAGCATGGGGCTCATATTAGGCTGGTCGACTCTATTAAAGAGTCAAAGGGCGGCTGTTTTCAGCATGCACTAGCACCAATTTGGCCAACTATAGCTGCTCTCTCTCTCCATCTCCTCTCAGCGCTGGCCATACAGCACTCTCTCTCTCCTCTGGCCATACACAACAGCAGGCAGCCGGGTTGTTTTCTTTCTCTCCTGTACACGAACCGTATAGCAGCATCTCTCTTTCTGCTGTGTGCTGGTCGTACAAGGGGGGCTGCTGGTTACTTGTAGAGCTGGTCATACAGTGCTGGCCGTAGAGAAGACTTACTTTTCTCTCCTCTCTTGCAACTGGCTGCTAACAGTACCGCAGCAACACGGTAATCGTACACTCAGCCACACTTGTGGCTACAGTTGGTGTTCTTCACTCTCACAGTTCTGGCCTTGTTACGGGCAGATTTGGGGCTGATTCACGGACTGTTTTGAGACGCTGTTTTTGGATAGGTTTTGGAACTGTTATTTGGGCAAGAGTGCTGCTGATGCTTTGTGGTGGACATAGTAGTAAGGGGGTTGTTTGAAACAGGTTTCCTAAAAGTTTCAAACGGGTTTCGTAAAATCAGCCCAAAGTTTCTTACCTACAGGTTTTTGCATGTACAAAATTTCAAATATATACTATATAAAATATGTAAAAATAACAGTGAATGCATAGAATACATGGAAACATCAATTTGAAGCCTACATGTGAGACTGTAAGTTGTAACAATTTGCAAAGTACACACTGGTCACTGACATAGCACTTTGCAAGTGGCATGAAGTTTGAACAATGAAAACTTTCATTACAAACAGGGACCGCACAAAGCTCGATGTTGACGTTGAGGGAGAGCGGCGTACGGAAACAGAGAAACGTCTTTATCGAAATATTCGCAATTTTCAGACGTTGGATTTGGGGCCAAAAAAAACAAGTTAAAAAAAAAATGCATGAAAGAAACGTTTCCTTGTAACGTTTCCTACCCTGAAGGAAACGTGTTTCCTGGCAACTATGTTTGTGGAAAATCCGGTGCAAGTTTGCACCTGCACCTTGGTTTCTTGTAAAAGCTTCTATCTGAATAAAGAAGTTCCTACAGGGGGGCCGGCCGTGTGGTGTCATTATTGTATTTGTGTTTCTTCCGTTGTGCTTTCAAAGCTCTGTCTGGTATTTTTGAAGTGTTGGTCTGTCGTTCTAGGTCCCCCATTAGTTAGTCTCTGTGTGTGTACCCATTGTGTACATGTCCACCTATTCGTGTACCCACACGTGTGTGTGTGAATAGACCCTAAAAGGGCTAAGTGTGTTAGTGTGTGTGAACCCACCACTTGTACGTGTGGATAAGATAAGTGTGCCATGTGTGACTTGTCTAGTATGTGTGTGTGATTCCCTTGAGTCAAAAGATAAGTCTTACAGCCTATAAAGCGTGTACTCATCAATCAATCAATCATCTCATTGAGTCGTGCAATCACATTCTCTTGCTTTCAAGTTTCTCCATTTGAGTTTGTTACTCTCTTACTCTCTCTTCACCTCTGCAACCATTGCCATGGCTTGAAGGTTCATCTCTCTCTACTTGAAGCTATATGTCTCTTCTACACACACCACCATGGATATCTTCAAGCCTCCATAGCTGCTGTTCTATGCTAACCCTAATACCATCATGAATGATTTTCCGGGGAGTACTGTGGAGCTCTTGAAGTAGCAAAGATTGGCAAGGAGGAATGCGGCATGGTTGAAGAAGCCGAACACAAAGCGGAGGACGAAGACGGTAGCCGTGTTGACGACGAACAATGCCAAACCTTTGAGCTACAGGACCTGAAACATTACTTACACATTGTCTTGGCCCTAGTGACTGAAGTAACCTAGTGTTTGTCACACAATTACAACCGTGAGGGTTTAACTCTTCAAAGGGACAAGGGAGGCAGTGATTATGAGGTGTTGAAGGGCAGATTTCAGCATGGACAAAGGCGGTGCAGGTCATTGTAGCCCTGGTGGCCAGAATCAGCCCTGGCCATGAACTCGACGCCTGGCCAGGTGGCTGGGCATGTGGAAAGGCCACTTTAGAAGTTTTCCCTACAGCACCTTCTTCTTCTTCTTCTTTTTTTTTTTTGGGTTGTGTGTGCGTGTGTGATGGGGTGAGGTGGGGAGATAGGGTCGCCATCCCCTTGTTTCAGCCGTCAGCCTTCAGGCCCCATTTAATATAAATTTCTTTCTTTCTGACAGGTCTATGAAAGAATCAAGGCCCCATTGATGACTTTGGTCAGCTCAGGAAGCTCAGAGCAGTCTTATGCTGTTTTATGCCATCTTCATTTGTTGGTGATGCGAGCACCTATTCTGTTTTCCTCAGACTACAAACATTTCTACTGTCGCTATAGTGATCCCTCATATATAAAGAAGTTGAAGCTAGAGATGCTTACTGCTGTGGCAAACGAAAACAACACGTACGAGATAGGTGAGTGTTGTCACAGTTTTCCTTATATGCAAGCTTGCGTGTGATTTGGTGCATGTTACATTCGCTACATTAGGCTCTTGTGGGTAGGAGCTTTTGTTCATAGACTCGATGTGTAGGTATATGATTCTTTTTTGTGCTTTACTTGTTATAGGTAACAAAGGAGATTGGTTTTTCTTTTTGGTATTGCATGCTATGGCGGCCTGATGCATCACAATTTTGATGAAGTCAATGCAGCTTTTAACCTCCACTGAAATTCTCTAAGCTCAGTTGCCTTCCTTTGTTGTCAGTCTTGCTGCATCTACATGACGTGCTTTGATTAATTATGCTGTGTGTCTTACATGGAATCTGCTTGATCTGAGCTACATATATAATATACACCCCTCCCCCTCCCCACACACACACACACAAGAAAAAGGCGCACATGCACGTTAGAAGAATACAAAAATATCAGTGGCCCCCATTTATGAGTAGTGCCAAAGTTGAGCAGGGTGCATGCCAAGGGGTCGTGGTTTCACCCGTGTGCGTGCACATGCACATACCCACACAATTACAATCAATGCCCCATGTAGGATTAGTCTTGTTTACACTAAACTTTCTTGAAATGAATTTTTGGGCACCCCAATAAGTTAGGCCTTGGTCACTTTAAAATATCGTCCACCCACTTACTATTATGTGTGAACTTGCAAGCCTTATAAATTCAAAGGCTAGAATAATAATATTAAAATAAATGAATACACCATACTTACCACCTGTTCACATGCAACAAAACATGTTAGAAGACAGGGGCAAGCTTCGCTACTCACTGGTAGACGTCCTTGCTCAGTAAGTGGCACATCATAGCAGGCAAATACACAAATACAAGTCATGCAACAAGAGTTTCAGACATGCAAAGATGGATGCACGTGCACATGTAATGGACAAAATCTCCCTTTCATGAAACTTGTACAAAACATTCTAGTCGAGCATGAATTTGGCGCGATAGAATGTGAAAACCGTGGCCTTCCTATGAAGTGACAGTTCCATAGGCAAGACGCGGTACAAACATGGGTCCTTCCATGGAGCGACAATCACATGGACAAGATACTGTCTTGGGCATACACGTGTGGCACGATACAGGCTCCCGTCCATATGACACAATCTTGGTCACACATGGGTGGCACGAAACTGGCTCCCATCCACGTGACACAAAGTAACTAGCCCTTTCACATGAGACACGGGCCTGGCCTCATGTGAACATGGCACAAATCTGGCCGCTCTATGAAGTGGCAGTTCCATATAAGTGGCACCAGAAATGGAGATAGACCAAATGGGTGGCCAAATGGTGACAATGAGAATCAGACATTGGGTGAACATTTGAGCAACTTACCTCAATCATTCAACAACTTACTACCATCAAAGCACAAGTTGATGAAGGTGATTTGAAAGCCGTCCTATTCACCATCATAAAAGGGATTTCAAAGCAAAATGAGATCCTTCCAGTACTAAGGATGGCTGGCCAGATGGAATATGATGAGCTGATAGCAGTTCTTATTGATGAAGATCGTCATCTTAGAGAGCTGATTGAAGCAACACCTAAATCAGAGAAAGCCTTCCACTTCAAGATGAAAGGCAAACCGGAAAGAAGGACCAGATTATGCAAACATGGTGCAAGAGCATGAAGAAGAAGGTGAAGTTGAAGCATCTACAATAGCCGAAGACAAAGCCCTCACTGTCATGGAAAATCTTTCTCTTAATGAGGAAGATTATGATTGGGCTTTCAAGTTTTTTTTTTTTTGTGAGTCAAGGTTCCTTGCCTAGGATGTGTCCCAAAATCTGAATATTTTGGATTTCTTTTTGTAAGCCTTGTTTGTATAGAATGCTTGGCTCCTTTTTATCTTACTTCCCTACTTAAGAGCTAGGAAGGTTTGTCTATGGATAGAATGATGTATGCATTATTTATGGTCAAGCTCTTGATTAGGCTTGATATGAGAGTTTCAGGTGTTGGCATCATTATGTTCTTTTTTTTTTTCTGGAAACAAGATTCTTCTATTAGTTGACAAAAATAGCTTTGAAGGGCCAAATACAACCTCGAAGGGCTAGATGCAAACTCGCCTCCATGTACGGGCAAGGATCAAAAAACAAGAGGGGGAGAAAGATGCACTTCTCCTTCGGCTGGCTGCTCTATGAGGAGAAGGCTATCTCATACAGGGGGTGGGGGAGGGAATAACTACACCGGTGGTTCGTAGTGCCAAGTAGGCTGACCACCTCTATCTGTGAGGAAAGGGCGAGTTCACGAGAGCCTCAAGATTGCTTTCTGCTGCTTCTGCATATGGTCAAAGCCACCTTGCAACTTCCCCCATTGGCCGTGGAGGGTATGAATGAGGTCGAGCCAAATGCTCGTGATGGACTCCGCATGTGGAGTGTGGGTGCCTTCGATGACTTTGTTGTAGCGAGCTCTCCAAATGTGCCAGGCTGCAATGCTGCCACAAATCTCCCTTCTCTTGCATGAACCTAGAATCCAATGATCAGTAGATGGGGCTGGGACTGGTACTGACGAGATGTGAAGGTGAGAGACCTGAAGGGCTAGCCCCTCACTTTCCTCCTCATAGGCCATAACAATCTCAACCTTCATGGCCCAAGCGCTCCTAGTGTTAGACTGGGAGAAGCATTGTACGCATATGCTCACTTATGGTAGTGCTATGTGTGAACAGGACTTAACCAAGGGAACTTTTTCCAATGTGGTTTTTCCCCTTGGATATCAAGTGTGAAAGGACACTCTACATAAAATATTTTGTACTTCTACATTATATGGATGTGACACACATGCAAGGGTTGACTTGCATGTTGTGGCTACCACACTTTTGGCTCTCTCTCTCTCTCTCATTTCTGTGTGAGCTTCTCCATCCTGCACCTAATCCTAATGTGCAGGTTTGTGTGTGTGAGTGCGTGAGTCCAACACCAACAATTGGTATCAGAGCTGGGACTGCCTGTGGATTTCTATCCCTGAAATCTGCAGCAAACTGTGAATTTCCGTCGGCTGGATCCGTCGCCTACAAATTTTCGTCAAAGTTGCAGATTCCGTCCGTCGTCTGCCTTTCGGCGCCCAGCCCAGTCAGCCGCCTCCGCCCAACCCTGCCGGCGGCGTTACTGCGCAGGCAACCACCGCCCCGCCGAGCCAGTTGCGGTAGTGCCCAGGCGGCCGCCGCCGCCTCTACGCGCCTCCCGACCAGCAGCGCTAGTTCGCCCATCACTGCCGCCGCCCCTCTCGGCCAGCAGCTCTATTGGAGCCAGGACCGCCACCGTCGACCGTCCTTGCTCCGCCGCCCAGAGCCCACGTCCGCCACTGCTCCGCCACCCAGGTCCTCCGTCCGTTGCAACTCAGCGCCCAAGCCCTCTGTCCGCCCGTTTTCGCCTCTTCTTGTGTGCAGTTCGTCCGCCTGCACATCAGTACTGTCCCTCCAGGTGCAGGTACTTGTTTTCAAGGTACTTACATGTTTTGGGGGGATTGCCAGGTTCAACAAATTTTGGGAGATTGCCAGGAAAATTTGAAAACTTGCAGGTGATCCAAGGTTCAGGCAATTTGGGGGATTTCCCAATTTGAGGCCAAATTGAAAAATTGGATAGGTTGCTTTGCTTGCAAATTGGGGGTTTTTCAAATTGAGGTCAAAATCAGCAAATTGAGTCTCTTTCAGTTTCAAAAATTTGGGGCTTTTGTGAAAATTGGCCAATTAACTGCACATTGAAGTGATTGGAGTGCATAAAAATTGGGGCTTTTTAGATTGGAGCATGCAATTGGGCATTACAGCTGTGATTTGTCGCATATGTATACACATTGTGTGTAATTGGACAATTTGGTGCAGGTTTACACTTGCTTCAATTTGCAGGCAAACATTTGCATAGGACATTTGGTTGCCTAGTAGTGCACATTGGTGCTTGGTTTGCTTGTAGGTATATTTTGTTGACATGGCTCAAAATGCTACAAATGTATTTGGTGTGCTCACCGAGGAGGACAAGTTGGATGGATCTAACTACTCCTTCTGGAGTTTCATGATCCGTAATTTGCTGGTAGCCAAAGGGCTTTGGGGCATCATGTGTGGTGATGACACAGCCCACTTACCATACAGCCAGCCACGCCTCAATGGGGAGGTGCTCAAAGAGCTCGTGAAGTAGAACCTGCTCCCACACAAGAGCAGAAGAGATGGGACTCTAGGGATGCACAAGCCATGTCATTGATAGCCCTTTCAGTGAAAAGGACTATTATTCCGCACATTCGTTCTTGCAAGACATCGAAGCTTGCATGGGACACATTGGAAGCAATGTATCAGGTATGCAACGAGGCAAGAGTTGCCTACTTGAAGAGGCAATTGGATCTTCTTTCTATGGATGAGGGTGATTCCATGGCAGATCATCTCACCAAAGTGAAAGATTTGTAGGAACAATTGCTCAACATTGATGAGGTTATCCCATACAGACAGTTGGTCACACCAACACTCTTCATTCTTTACCACCTTCCTACTTGGGCTTTCACACCTCTCTCAACCTCTCTATGAGAGGAGATGGTGATCCCGTCACTTTTGAACAGCTGGTGGGTGATCCCGTCACTCTTACAGGAAGAGCAAACAAGAGCAAACTTAGCGAGCAACCGTGGTGGAGACAAGGCATTTACAGCCAAGGATAAGGGTAAAGCAAAGAGCTTTAAGCATGGGGGACAACAGTCTAGCAAGGCGGACGGCCCTCTTCTGGTGGTGAAAAGTCTGACAAAGGGGATGCAAACAAGCCCAAAAAGAAGGGCAAATGTCACTACTACCATAAGCCTTGACACTACATCAGTGAATGTAGGAAGCGGATTGCAAAAGAGAAAAGGAAAGAAGCAGGCAATGCAGTAGCAGACTCTTCTGATGACAAAGCACAGAGCTATGGCATGCTCGCTTTGGGCATGTAAATTTTCGGAGTTTGATGCTTTTGCAGAAGCATCATATGGTTGATAATATGCCGCCTCTTGAGTCTCCACCAAGACATGTATGTGAGGGGTGTATTTTGGGAAAGATGCAACGAAAACCATTCCCCAAAGATGGAGCTGTTAGAGCTGAAAGTAAATTACAGTTCATACTTAGTGATGTATGTGGTCCAATGCGGACACCATCCACAGGGGGGGCATCTTTACTTCGTCACATTCATTGATGACTACTCTAGGTTTGCTTGGGTTTACCCTTTGAAAGCGAAAGCAGAGGTGTTTGCATGCTTTCGACACTTTGTAGCAATGGTTGAAAATATGTGTGGATGTAAAGTCCAAACACTCCGCTCAGATAGAGGTGGAGAATACATGTCAAATGCATTCAAGGATTATATGCTTCAAAAGGGCATCAAACACCAATGTACTGTGCCTTATACACCGCAGCAGAATGGTGTAGCTGAGAGGAAAAATAGATCTCTCATGGAGATGGCAAGATGCATGGTGAAAGCACAAAAGTTGCCTCACAATTTTTAGATGGAAGCTATAATGTGTGCAACTCATGTGTTGAACAGGTGTGCCAGAACAACTCCGAACAAAGCTAGATGACAAAGCAATGAAATGCATTTTTGTGGGCTACAGCATTGAGAGCAAAGGATACCGTCTTTATAATCCAACAACACGAAGGATTTTTGTCAGTAGCGATGTGTATTTGCTGAAAATTCAGAACAGCCCATGTACAGCTTATATAAAAGTAATGATACAGGCATACAGGACATGTTTGATGGACTATTACCCATTGCAATTAGAGGGATTCAGATCAGCCAGCCCCTGCACAAGAAAATCCTCATGTAGAACATGTGGAACAGCCAGCCATTCAACCCCCTTCTATGGAAGAAGTGGAAGATCTTGTCAGGGAAGAGCAAACAGCCAAACACAGCCAAGTCAGTGCCAAGATGGTTGCTGAAAACTTTGCAAGAAAGCAAACTTGCAGCTCCACTCACAGGTAGAACAAGGGCTAGTTCTAGCCATGCATTGAATATACATCGTGGGGAGTCTGCATTAGCCATGGGTGGTCTCTTTGATTCAGAAGAGCCTTCTTCTTATGAAGAAGCTCATGAGAATGAGCATTGGGTGCAAGCTATGCAAGCTGAAATTTCTTCTATCATGAAGAACAATACTTGGGATCTTGTGGAATTGCCTAAAGGCAAGCATGTCATTGGAACAAAGTGGGTGTACAAAGTCAAAAGGAAGTCTGATGGTACTATTGACAGGTACAAAGCAAGACTTGTGGCTAAAGGCTACTCCCAGAAAAAGGAAATAGATTATGAAGAGACTTTTGCTCCTACTTCGAGAATGACCACAATAAGAGCAGTGATTGCATTGGCTGCACATAAAGGATGGAAAGTGCATCAATTGGACATCAAAATTGCATTCTTAAATGGGGATTTACAGGAGAAAGTATATGTAAATCAAACCATTGGTTTTGTAGTTCGTGGTGAGGAACATAAGGTATGCAGGTTACACAAAGCATTGTTTGGGTTAAAGCAAGCTCCAAGAGCTTGGTATGATAAAATACATGCTCATCTAACCAGCCAAGGTTATGTGAATAGTCCAGCTGAAAGCATGAACGCTTTAGGTGTGAACACCCTCTTATGAAGAGAAACATAATATTAGGGCCTTGGTGCCTATATAAAGCATTGTACATGGGGGAAATATTATCATAATACAATCCTTCTTGTGTTGTGCAGTAACTCCTCTCTCGTGTGTGTGTGTTATCACATCTCTTCTCTCTCTCTCTCTCTCTCTCTCTCTTCCCCCCCACCCATCCATGTCTACACACCAAGGCACCATGGCTTGATCTCTCCATCTCTCCTTCCACTCTCACTCTCTCATGGCTGAAACCATGTTCTTCTACAGTGTACGGCCTGGGCATGGACATGCGTGAGTGTGTGCACTTAACATACTTAACCTTGATTAAGACTTTCATCAGTTCACGGTCAGTATGATGTGTACTCAACCTCCTTAAGAAGTATTGTAGCAACGCATCCCAGAATATGCCTACTCATCTATGCGATCTTTCAATGCACATTTTGGGACTACGTAGTCTTTTGCAGGTGCAATGATGGGTCAAATCATTCCTAACGTAAATATTTTATGAGCGATGTAGATGATGGTTTGTGAAGCCTGGGAGTAAGTCAGCTGTTTATTGTTGCGTGTGACTGTTGTGGCAGAGAGATCTAATGTTGTGTGCTAGATGCAAGCTTAGGGCCTAAACCTACCAATTTGGTGGGCGGGGGCTGTAAACTTGGGTGTATTGAGAGCTCTCTGTGTTGTGTTTTTGCAGTGACAGAGCTCAGTGAATATGCTGCAAATGTTGATGTAGCCATAGCTCGTGAGTCTATACGAGCAGTTGGAAAGATCGCTTTGCAGCAGTATGACGTTAATGCCATAGTGGACAGGCTACTTCAATTCTTGGAGATGGAGAAGGACTACGTCACTGCAGAAACATTGGTAAGTTTATATTGGCATATGTTCTGCAAGCAAGACTTCATGTGCTTTTGCTGGGTTCATGGAGTTTTTTAATTGTTGTGCTTTTGGCCTGCCCCTGTAAAAGGTAGGTTTAAGCAACAGTTTTTTTTGTTGGGGGGGTTGAGGCGGGGTTAGAAAAAATACCCAAAAATTGATGTTCTCTCCCTTTCTCACCCCCCCCCCCCCCCTCCCCCCTATTTACCTGTTTTGGAGTGATGATAAGGATGCCTCCTCCCTTCTCTCTCTCTTGTTGGCCTGAGGCTTTCTTGTACCCTTATGAGCCTATTTTTTTACTCATATGGTTACCAATTAATAGGTAGTTAGTGCTTTCCTTCTGATGTTTGTTTTTCCAATATTCAGTAGTCTCATGGATTCATTGTACTATACTTTGGGTCTCATAGACCTTCTGAAGACGTTAATTTAACTCTCTCTCTCTCTCTCTCTCGCACACACACACACACACACACTCACACTCATGCAAGCAGGTACGCATGCACCCACACACACAGAAACACACTTTTCAATTATCAATACGTGTTACTTGAAATTATTTAAAGAACTTATGTATTCATGTATTAATCTATATGTTGTTAACTCTTAGCAATAATGTTTGTATCACTTAATTATTCTTAGTCATTTATTTTTTTGTCAATATAAATCAAATGAATAATAAGTTATTTATTTAAATCTAGTCACAACCGCTTGGGCTAGAGCCCGTTGGCTCAAAATTTATTTAAATTAACATCTTTCAATATCAAAGGCAGGCCTGTTGAGAACGCTTTCTCTTGTTAAGAGAGAAATCTGTAGATAATTTTTTTGAGGTGAATTGATGCAGGTTCTTGTAAAAGATTTGTTGCGAAAATATCCACAATGGAGTCATGACTGCATTGCTGTTGTGGGCAATGTGAGTAGTCAACATGTCCAAGAGTCAAAGGCAAAGGCAGCTTTACTATGGATGCTAGGAGAATATGCACCCGACATGCCAGATGCCCCATATGTTCTTGAGGGCTTTGTTGACAGCTGGGCCGAGGAAGATTCACCAGAGGTAATCCAGTCAGCATGTGTGTTTGATCCTTGGACAAGCTTCTTTAAGCAATGCTCTGTGTTCTTGTATGTGATTCAAAGAATACACCCTTTGGCAAATGTCCTGTGCAAGCATCATCCCCCTTCCTTTTCCCAATCGGGCTTCATTATAATCTAGAAGTGTACCCACACTGATGCCAAACATGGGTACTATCTTCAACTCCAACAAACCATGCATACATGTAATGGGAACAGATGTTTGTACTGTTATCGGATGGTTGGCTGCTCAGTAAAGGATATAGTTTCATGGCTAGACTTGGGTTTGGCTCCCATTTGATGCTCTATTAACTTCTTAAAAAAAATCTTCATTAAATTTCGAACTTTGGTGGCTTAACACAAAGATGTTCTCTTTGCAGGTTCGCCTTGAACTACTTACAGCAGTTGCTAAGTGTTTTTTCAAAAGGCCTCCAGAGACTCAGAAGATTTTAGGGTCAGCACTTGCAGCTGCTATATCAGATGCTCATCAGGTGATTTGCTCAAAAAAAAAAAAAAACCCACCAAAAAGAAAAAGAACCCCACAAAAATTTATGTGCACCCTCTCTTTTCCACACTTCTGGACCTAGGCTCTAGGTCATTGCTGCCACTGCTGCACTGGCCGCCTGTTTC
Organism: Cibotium barometz; assembly: GCF_041138505.1. Classification (NCBI taxonomy): domain Eukaryota; kingdom Viridiplantae; phylum Streptophyta; class Polypodiopsida; order Cyatheales; family Cibotiaceae; genus Cibotium; species Cibotium barometz. The sequence goes on along the minus strand of NC_141048.1, from coordinate 29,357,590 downwards.
AATTTTCACCACTCATTGCAATTCTCCCCTTTCAAATTTTCGATTCACCCTTCCTCTGCTTTAAAATTCAGCCCTGCCAATTTTGCAACCCCTTCCCACGGCCTGCCCCTCCCCTCTTCTTCCTTTTTTCAATGTGTCTGTGTCTTCAATTTTTGATTTTCTTTGTTTTTTGAATTTCTCTGCACAAATGGCTACCATGACACCCTCTAATTGGTGCAATGAGAAATTTGGGAAGTTGAGAGATGCCTTGCAGCTCATGAAATCCTATGTTGCAAATAAACCAGACAAGCCTCCCTCAATGGCACGGAGCATACACGATGGATTCCTCATTGTTTGGGAGATTTTGATGCAACAGAACGACAAGATTGCTAGGCTTAGAGGGGAACTTGACCTCTTGAAAGACGAGCAAAACAAGAAGTTTGAGGAATCTTTGCGAGAGGTCCTACAACTGGAACTCATCCAATGTCAAAGAGATAAGTGCTGCCCTCCAGGCTGAATTAGATTCTCTTAAAGCAAATTCTGTCCTATAAGAGGACTTGAAAGAGATGGGCTGAGATCAAAGAGGAGAGTGCAGGTTTGTGCAAAGATTTTCAGGATTTTGAGAACTGGCTGAAACCTCCAAATGGGTTAAGGTGGTGAAGAAATGGAAGCCAAACCACTCTCAAAATGAAATCATGGTAGCCATGCTTGAGGAAGACAAGCATAGACAAGTGTGAACCCTTCATGAGATAGTTACAAGACTTGTCAAAGAGAGCTCACCTCACCCAAGGAGGATGGGGTGAAATTATGCAGGCATTCGGGTGTTGGCCACTTTTGGTTAACATGGTTCTTCACTGATAACGTCTGCACACATTGTACCAAGCGTCACTTATATTGTAATTCCCGTCATTTGACGTTGCAAGTGCTCTTAGACATTCACAAGTCTTGTACCTCAAGGTTATAACATGAGAAACCCGGCTAGAAAGGCCAAACACTTATAAGAGCCTTGTAATTGGCCATGGGCGACTTGGGTCACTTACTCCCGGGTGGCCAAGTGAGAAAAGGTTTATGAATTATAAAAGCCAACTTCTTATGTTTGTAACAATCCTTCCCACTCATGCAATAGAGTTTATTCTCTCTAATCTTTCTTGCAACTCTAATTTAGCATGTGTGGATGTGATTAGGATTGCACTAATCACGCACCATCCATTGGAGGAAGAACGGCATTGGTGTGACGACGAGTGCGGGAGAAGCTCGACAAAGAGCAACTCTCCACACGTGAGGGTGAAGCTAGAGTAGTGGCTTCGAAAGATGTTCGGATTTGTGTGCTTAATTAAGACATTAATAACCAGTGTCCAAAATTGTTTAATCAAGGGCCTCCAATTGTGCCCAAGTCAAGGGGTTTTGATGAGTTCGAGATCTCGTAGAAGAGGGTAAAATTTTGGGTTAATTGGGAGCCAAGTTGCTCTAAATAGATCCTAATCTCAAGACTCCAATGCTTGAAAATTGAGCTTAATTGATGCTAGTCCGCTTATGCCCACTCGATTTGGGCGCATCCTGGATAAAGGGGGGTTCACCTAAAAATATATAAGTATAGCATTGTGAGTTCAAATGAAGGGGTTTTTTAATTCAAAATTTTAAGGTAAATTTACAGAAATTCATTCATAGAAAGGGTTTTTTTAATCAATTTTTTTAAAAAAACCCATAAGTCTATAAAGAAAAAGCGATTATTTTATTCATAAAAAAATTCATAGTTAAGGGGTTTTTTAAATACCCCTTTAACGCACGTGATACATCAGGTTTCTTAGTAGTACATCTCTCAAGTCTTGGACCCAAGACATGTTGGTGCCTTTCACACATGGCACCATCAAAGAGAGGGCACAGTTCCTCCATAAAGCTAGGTGAACAATGACACTACGTACCTTGAAGTGGGGGAGGATGACACACTCCTTGATTCATTGATTCATAGTACATGCACGGCCCGCGTAGTATACCGGCCTGATTTCATTGGGTAGTTAGGTCTTTTTTTATTTCGTGTGTATGATCTCAGTTTACACATGAATCAAATGTACCACATTTTTGGTCTCATAACACTAGGTCTTTTGAAGACGTTAAGATAATTTTCTTTCTTTCCTGTTGAGGCACCACAGATAGACTACTGAGGCAGCAGACTGAGATGCAGGATACCGCAGAGACATCTATCACTGACCTTTTTGGCCCTCACCAACAAGCTCAGGTTGACACTCAGCCCACGTAAGATATGCCCGGACAGAATTACGACAACAGGGCTAGATGTCCCCACTTAGTGGGCACCCCAAGCACTCGGGAGTCCTTCGAGAGAGCACACATCCTCCGGAGACCCAAACCCTCCACCCGACAGCTTCAGATCCAGGACTTGCTACAGTGACAAAGAGGCACTTCCACGGGTAGTGGACATTGAGGCCAGATACTCGGTCCATGTTATGAGTTCAGACACATGAGGCTGTTCTACAGCCCACTATATTGTACTTTAGGGCCTATGTAGTACATTGGCCCTCTATTTTTCTTTCAGCAGCTAGTTTTTCTTTTTTCATGTTGTCTTGACATTACTCATGGATGTTGGTCTCATAGACCCTTTCTTTCGTAGGCGTTAATAACACCCACTGTTTTGGGGGCATCCATCACTCAACAAACATAGAGAGGAGCTTGAGTCACATTATGCCACACACTAGCTTGCTAGTTTTACCCTTCATATTTACAGGAGGAGAGATTTTTTTTTATATCTTGTACTAGTTTGTTGGTCCCATGGGTCATATTTGGCCCCCAGTGGACGATAATACAATCTTCTTCTTCTTCTCTCTCTCATCAACCTCACATATAAGCTCTCTTTCTTTGCAGAGATGGGCTTTCACTAGCTGAAAGATCTAGTTCCACACTAATTCATTTGTATAATCATTGTCATTAGATCAAGCTCTCATCATTTGCGTGTGAGATGGGGCAATGTTATGGTGGATCTGATGCACTGATGAGCTATGGACTGTGCTCCCTTCTTTCATAGGATGAACATAAAACTCCATATCTGCCATCATGAGGGTGGTGTTTGTTTACAAAAATCCAATCATGTCCACACCTAGCTACACAATAGTTTGCTTTTATTTTTTGAAGTTTCCAAGCCATTGCAAGATGTCGGCTTTGTAGGGATCGCTTGTTGATAGTGGCCATCACTGACCCCGAGGGGGCGGACATCTTGGATTAGAATGACAACATTGTTGCAATAGGGCTTGGCGCAACACCCTATGCGTACTAAGTGCAGATGGTAATGCTGGGGCTAGTGAGCTGTGGCATGATAGGTCTGGCATCTGAATTTGATGATTCTTTCAGACATGCAAGATAAGGATTTTGGTTTGGATCCACCACCCATATAGGATTTGTTGAGTACTTGCAAAGGTTTCATGACCAACACAATTTTCAGTAGAGGCTTAGGTTAAGTTTATTGCTCCTCTTCAACTTGTGCATGTGAACCTGTGTTGGAAAAACGGACACCTAAACTTTGGGTGATTCTTTTCACTCTCTCTGTGATTGATGACTACAGTGGGAAGATTTGCATATACTTTGGGATACTTCAAAATGGTAAGCAAGGTTCAGATTGAGACAAACACAGCCCGGGTAAAGGCATTGGCAGTAAGCTGGGCATTGAATTTATCAGAGGCCCCATCCAATTTGTGTAGCTTTGTAGACCCACTTAATGCCCATAGTCCACACGATTCAAGCTATGGATTTTGAAATGGAATCTTCCTCTTTCTACATGGTTTCCTTCCACCCTAGTCTACATGGTTGACTAGGTTCTATTGAGCTGCTCTATGCCATTGTATCCATATGGATTGCTGGAACATTTGATGGTCTTTTTTCTCTGTAACGGGGGCTGTATAAGGACCATGTCATGAAAAACCATTTGCAGTTAGCTTTCTTACTGAGGAACACATGGAACCTGGCATTTAGCTCACCGCCCAACCATAGAGCCCACCCCTATAATGGAAGTATAGAATCATCTAGAGACGTAGCTCACGTGTGCAATAAGCCTTGGCGTCTGCCTCAATTGAGGCAATAATTGACTTATATAGCTACCCTTTAAACCAGGTGCTATAGTTAGGCCTAATGCGTCTATTAACCACTAAACCTCCCTTCAGATGCCTTAACCCAACCCCTAGGTTAATCTAACCCCAGGTTAAACCTGTTAACAAGCCCCGGGCTTGGGTGTAACAGGCTCCTATGTTTCAGTTAACTTTCCAATGTAGAAGTATACTTGAAAGTGGAGGCATTTTATTTTTTTCTAACACTTCAAACGGCTCTTAGGATCAGTTTTGGTTTGCTGTATCAGGACGTTCATGACAGGGCATTATTCTACTACAGGCTTCTGCAACATGGAGCAGAAACAGCTGAGCGTGTCATCAATCCACCCAAACAAGCAGTTTCCGTGTTTGCTGACATGCAGAGCAGTGAGATAAAAGACCGAATTTTCGATGAGTTCAATAGCCTAGCAGTTGTTTATCAAGAGGTGAGAAGAGATCACATTTTGCCAATCAATTTGTTCATCTTTTGGGGGCTGGACATGTATATCTCATTTTCAAGCATCAGACTTAATTGGGCAGACATTGATGCATGCTTGCTTGCCCTATTCTGCCACTAAGTTGTGGCAAAGAAAAGAGTTCTTCTCTAATCATCCCTTTTCTAAAATTGTGCAGCCTTCCTACATGTTTTTAGACAAAGAGCATCGGGGTCCATTTGAATTTTCTGACGATGGGTCGACTATGGCTTCGGTGGCAGAGTCCTCCGAAAACATGTTGTCGGGCCAGCATGTGGATGCAAATGATAATGACCTGCTGTTGAGTGCCTCCGAAAAAGAGGATACGAGAGGAGTGGTAGTAAGCAATGGCTCTTCATCTTACCATGCGCCAAGCTCATCAACATCAGACATCTCAAATTCACTTGTCGCTGTGCCGCATCAGTCAGCAGCCCTTCCACAATCAGGTGTCATATCGACAACATTTTCTGCAGCCGGCCTGGCTATTGATGATCTACTCGGATTGGGTCTGCCCACCACACCTTCACCAGCACTGACATCGACACCTCCTGCTCTACTTACCCTGAATGCAAAGCCAGTGCTTAGCCCAGCAGCTTTTCAACAAAAATGGAGGCAGCTTCCAGTTGCATCAACCCAGGTAAACAAATGCATGTTTAGTGTTGCAACCACCGTGACTGGGGTGCTGTTACTTGCAGGACTCAGCATTGAAGAGGCATGCAAATTGTAGTTTTTTTAGATGCATTGTTCCTGCAATCATAATCTAATCATTTTTTCCCTTCCTGGTTCTGGCAGGAGTACTCACTCTCACCACAAGCTGTGACGAGTTTAACTGGACCCCAGCCGCTTCTGCGACACATGCAAGCACAGTCAATACATTGCATTGCCTCGGGTGGACAATCACCGAATTTCAAATTTTTCTTCTTTGCACAGAAGTCGAGCTCACCTGCGGGCTCCGGTTACTTCCTTGTCGAATGCATCGTAAACGCCACATCCAAAAGGTGCACCGCAAATTTCAAGATGGATGAGTCTAATTTGACAGAAAGTTTTGCTGATGTTTTCCAGTCGGCTCTTCTAAAGTTTGGTTTGTAGGCTATAGCCTTTCACCTGTGATGTCTTTATGATAGCATGTGTACGGAGCAGATCCACCACAAGAAAGTGCAGCCATGCATGAATTGGACCATTAATTGTGATCTGTTCAAGTGATGCTCTTTATGGATAAGCTTTGACAGTACTGTTATTTGGCATGAGCTCGTACTATCTAATTTCATGAGAAGGTTGCATGGTAGTACTTTCCTTTATATTAGCTACACTGTGAAGAGTGTGAAGCAGAGTCAAACATGTGGGATTATCGATGAGGCGGCTCATATAGAGAATGTGCGGGAATAATGGAGGTGTGATTGAGTCATTGGTCCTTCAATGGAGATTTTTACAATTGGACTTTTTCAGGCAACAAGGATCAATGCACAAAATCACAAGCAAAAAAACACATCAGGATCATCATTTGTTCCCAATACTAGCAACATGATTTTAGTGCTTTGAATCCAAGGGATGGGTCGGGTTGAGAGTGCAGCACAAGGGATGCTTTCTTCTGCAAGACATGTTTGCAAGAGGTGTATTGTGAGGTTGCAAATATCATCCTTCCATAAAGTCACATGATTGATTTTGATAAAATAGTTTTAGGACTTCTGTTCTCAACCCTGATTTAATAACTTTATCATCATCATCATGCTCCCATTACAACAAGGCTGCTCTTGTTCCTCAATCTATCTTTAGAGACAACAGTTATTATCCTTATTGTTTGCTTACAGTTTCCTAACAACCTAGCAACCTGTGAATTTAGCAATGTAATGCACATATTACTTGAGAAATGTTTATTATGCCAAGACCACTAACTTGGTATATATCAGGCATTGCATGATCCATGTATTTGATGGGCTAGCTGTGTATTGCATTGCCTTTGTTTGTGCAAAAACTGCAAGAAAAATGCATTTTGGGATTTTTTTTCCCAATTTCTTATGTAGTTACCATTGTCTTTAGTGGGAGAGTTGTTAACAATTGTATTCTCTCACTCTCTCTCTCTCTCTCCTCGCTTAATACCTCAAACTTTGGCATAAGCCCAAAAGCATGCGTGCCCATGCATGGGTTTTGCAATGGCTTGCTTATTACCCACTTTTGACCATGTCTCTTGTTAACCACTTTGTAGGTTAACATGTAGAGACAACAATGATTATCCAATGTGTGGAATTTCCAATGGGCTGGCTTGAGTGTAAGGGTACCTTATTTTGATTGCTTATTGATTCCTAACAACCTAGCAACCAATGAATTTATCAATGTAATGAAAATATTATGGGAGAAACACAAGACCATTGCATGATCAATGTATTTGATGGGCTAGCTATGTATTTCATTGTCTTTGTTTGTGCAAACAATGGAAGAAATGCATTTTTTTTAAATTTCATGTGTAATTACCATCATCTTTGGTGGGATAGTTGTCAACAATTGTATTCTCTCTCTCTCTCTCTCTCTCTCTCTCTCCTCATCTCAAACTCTAGCATTAGCACAAAAACATACGCGTCTATGCATGCGCTTTGCAATGGCTACCTATGGTAAGACGTTTGGCTATCTTACCGAAGTTGTCGTACCTTTGAGCTTAATCTAAAAACAAGGAAAGTCTAAGGACTTCATGTACATACTTGCTTAAGACTAGTATTAGAGGTTGGGTCATTTTTTAGTTTGGCAAGTCTTTTGTGAAAACTAGTCACTTGTATATGTGTCATTTTTGACATTGATTGAAAATCATTTCCTTGTAATTAAATACTTGCTAAGTTTTTATGTTCTCTATTCTTGTTGTATGTGTTATTAAATCTTGCTTGCTTGATGAATGCACATTAGACATGTTTGTTTGTAGGTTTTGATCTCGAATAACTTCTTTCTCCTTTGCCTTTTGTCAAGGAGAATTATAGTAAAGGCTCTCTTTTTTCTTCCATCTAGGCATAGAGAGCTCTACCCTCAATCCAATGGAAATGAAACATTCCGATGTGACAACATAGTGATATGATGTACGCGCTCTAGTGCATCCATATCTAAAAGTTATAATTGCGGCTCAAGGCAAGGATGCATGTTTTAGTAAGGCTAAGATAAGCTCTCGACTCCAATATATTTGATGCCATTGACGGGGACTAGTTTAGTGTGTAGCTTCATTCGTCTGTTCATTCCAAGATATTGGGATTTCTCAATGTTGTGGTATTGATTAGAAGATCACACTTTGAAAAATATACGGTTTTGGAAAATTGGATGTATTTTGAGTTAAAGCTTTATGATATTAAGGTTTTTTAGTTTTATATCTTAAAAGAAAAGAAATCCATAATTTCTTGGTGATTTGCATGATTTTGGAGTTCAAAAGACTTTGATTTCATTGCATTGAGTCAAGGAATAGCTTAGCAATTGTGACTAGGAGTGTGATCCACTCTGAAAACATAAGTATTAAGCTTCATTAGGTGTGGATTAAAGTGAGACGTAATTGTTGTTCATGCATTTCATATTTTTTCATGTATTGTTTGAATTTTCAACTTAGAAGCATGCAAATTCAATAAAAAAGATTTAATTACTTGTATAATTATCATAAATCAAGATAAGAAATTTAATTGCTCTTATCAAGTGCAAAAAATCTCAAACTCCAAAAATCATGCTAAATCATCTCTTGGATTGAGAGAGTTCATGGATCCATGAAAAAGAAGTGCGTTTGAACACATGAGCTTACATACGTGAGTGTGGAGATGTGAGCCTAGACACGTGAGCTTGTAGTCGTGAGTGTAGAGGTAGGAAAATCCAATATTATACCAACCAATTATTATTACTTTAAAGATTTGTAAGGATATAACTACTCATGATTCTTAAGCGATTTGTTACCATACAATTTGTACCAGCCAAATTTTTGTAAATAAGTTTATACCTCGATAACAAAAAAAAGGAGGGAGTTTAAATAACCAAAAATGTCTTTATAAAATTTTTTGGTTATCTAAACCATCATCTCTAGGTTCACGCCTCTAAACTCAAGTGTCCAGGCTCATGTATGTAGGCAGTTTTTATCTTATAAAATGACTTTTTTGGGAGACTAGAACAAACATGCTTAAATTAGCTTTAGACTACTTTAGGAAACACTAGAGACCAATTCACTAGAGCGAAATCCTTGATATAAACTCGATCTAGACTAATCATTGGAAATAATAATACAATCGATTATAGTGCATCAAAACACACTTTCTCAACCATGGCCTCTTAAGCACCAAGAGACTTGAAAAATCCACATTGGTCGCTAATTACCAATCCAAACATGCTTCGATTGTGACCAAACTCTGCAAACATGTGCGGGTGGGCCCCTCCCACATGCTTGTAAATTTTGGTTCCCATCGGAGCATGTTTGGGTACAATAGTATGGGGAAGGCTCGGATTTTCCATGGCCTCTTAAGCACCAAGAGACTTGAAAAATCTACACTGGCCGCTAATTACCAATTCCAACATGCTCTGATTATGACCAAACTTTGCAAGCATGTGGGAGTGGGTCTCCTCCACATGTTTGCAAAGTTTGGTCCCCATCGGAGCATGTTTGGGTACGATGGTATGGGGAAGGCCCGGATTTTCCATGGTCTCTTAAGCACCAAGAGACTTGAAAAAGCCACACTGGCCGCTAATTACCAAACCAAACATGCTCTGATTGTGACCAAACTTTGCAAACATGTGGAGGTGAGCCCCTCCCACATGCTTGCAAAGTTTGGTTCCCATCGGAGCATGTTTGGGTATGATGGTATGGGAACCTACTTAGCCTTCTGTCCCCCTTCCCCCCCAACAAATTAGAACTTAACAATGTGCTCCTCAGTTCAGAAGGCATAACTCCTTTGGTTCCACCTCCAATGAGGAGATTTGAGACGAAATGAGTCTAGATATGAGTGAAGAAGTTGAGATATCGACTTCAACTAGTGCTGCGGACATTGATGACCTGCTTGGGTGATAGCTTCCATACTTATGCCATTGGCTGGGTTGGTGAGATTATGGGCAATACGTTCCCTAATGGTTTACAGGCTGTGTGACAACCACTTTGGTGTACTAGAGTTATAGCATAGATATAGCACTAGCTCATGTAGTCGGACTCACACTATGACCGACTTTTATATGTTTTTCTTATCGTATGTAGTATTATCTCTTTATGTTATAATTATGAAGAAGAGAAGAGAATAGAAAAGAAAAAATAATAGCCATCCATCTCTCTTCTCGGCTTGTCCACTTGTGTGTATTTTCTTGCAAGAAGCTCAAACTCATCCTCTCTCTTGTATTCTTCTCATGGTATCACAGTACTGGTTTGTGTGAAGAGCTAAAGAAGCAAACAAGAGATAAGCAAAGAAAGAGGTATACGTGTAACTTCATCTCTTTCTCTTTTATTTAGAAGCAAATCTCTACATATAGGTACAAGGCAAGAGCAATAGGTAGGCACAATAGTGAGGTACACTCACATCTTGAGGTGCTCTTCGCAGTGAAGCAAAGGGACATTATATTGTGTAGGGAACATTCGGAGGACCACAAAGATTTCAGAATTTGGATTCGAGGCCATTTTAGGTCCCATTTTAGATAAGTTTTTCACAGGCACTGTGAAAGCATAGGTTTTGACTGTGTTCAATTCTTGGTTCCGTGCAAAGTTGAGGGAGAAATTTGGTTGTAGATGACAATGGTTCAAATTTTGGTTCGATGCAAAGTTGAAAGAGAAATTCGATTGTAGGACAATATATGCAGAGGATCTCAGATTTGCACATTATTGGTTGATGTATGCTTGTGTGATTATTCCTTATACAATTAGATTATAACATGTTTATAATACTGTTATGTTGAAAAGGGAACATTACAAAGAGCTACTATAAAAAGCAAAATATTATCAAAAATGAAAAGTTACAAAACAAGACAACTATGCATCATTAGTGTAGTGTGTGGAGTTGAGGTCGAAGGAGAGTATTGAGATACCAAGCTTAACAAGTACTGCGAACATTGATGACCCGCCTAGTGATAGTTTCTACACTTATGTTACTAGTTGGATTAGTGAGATATTAGGCGATATGTCATCGGTGGTTTACAGGCTATGTGACAACAACCACTTTGGTGTACTTGAGTTATGACATAGTTATAGCGCCATCATATGTAGTCAGGTTTACATTATTGATCAACTTTTGTATGTTATAAAAGAGTACTTTTCCTTATAGTATGTCTCTTATTTCTTTATGTTATGGTTGTAGAGAAGATAATAGAAAAACATTCAGCTATCCATCTCTCTTGTGTGTTTGTCTACTCGTGTGTGTTTGCTTGCAAGGAGTCCACGCTCATTCTCTGCCCCACATTCATCCCAAGGAACTACAGAACACCCAGAAATAGGAGTCACCATGGTCCTCCAAGCTCCAGACTCACCAACTAGCTCTGTAAACATCACCATAAACTTCATGAAAAGGATACTAGAATACTCTATCTTTGGGAAAAGCTCTAGTTAATGGGTGGGAGTACGACAATCAACCTTAAGGTTCACTCTCTCGGCAAATGGTTAAATTGTATCCGACGCCACAATGTTTCAAACATTTGGTATTGAACTTGAGCTGAGTTTATCCCAAGTAGATCTCGACTAACAAATCATATCCAATGCTACAATATGTTTAGAACATTTGGTATTGATCTTGAGCTGGGTTTATCCCAAGCGGATCTCGACTAACAAACATCCCAACAATTGATTATGGAAATCAGGATGTCTTCTTTTTGATGTACCATTAGGGATGAGTGATCCATGGAATACCCAATAGCAAGCACATATAGGATAACCATGAGTCCCACCTTCTCACACCCAATAGCAAGCACATATAGTATAAGTATGAGTCCCACTATAGAAGCTTCTTACCACGGAACCAAGTCCTAATTCTTCTCCATTAGATCTCCATTAAAACGTGGAACATGGAACACCATAAGGAAGGGTAAAGAGCTAATGTACAAGACTACCTTAAACCATAGGGATCCACAAGGGCATTCAAGTAACGTGTCCTCAATTTTATATATATATATATATATATATATATATATATATATATATATATATATATATATAGAGAGAGAGAGAGAGAGAGAGAGAGAGAGAGAGAGAGGTGAGGGTTGGGTTGGGCTAAGCTCGGAAGAGGGAGGATGAGGGGAGAAGAGAGAGAGAACATGGTAATAGAGAGATATGATGTCAAAAAAGGCTCACTCCAATCCCATCCCCCTGTCAGTCTGGCCTTGAGGTTACAGGCTCACTATGACTGAGGACACGTTACGAGATTACTCTCGTGGATCCCTTAGTTTTGAGGCAGTCTTGTACATTGGATGTTTACCCTTCTCTGTGTTGTTCCCTTGGTTATCCACATAGCAAAGACCTAGAACTGGGTTGTTGTGTGGTAAAGGCACCTCTAATAGGCTCATGTGGAGAGAAAGATTCTTTCTTGTGCATGTGTTCTTGTTGTTAAGTGTAATGTGGAATAAAGAGACATGTCCAGTTTACCATAATAGCTGTGATTGTTGGGCTGCTTTGTTAGTCATAGTCAGCTTGGGATAAACCCAGCACATTGCCAGACATGGTTTGACCCCGCTTCCTTTACTAGAGCTATGCCCATAAAAGGGTGGTTAAACACCTTCTTCATAAAATTTAAGACGTTCTTTATAGAGCCAGTCAGTGAATCCAAAGTTCGGAGACCCGTGGTGTGGCTCTTGTTTCTAGGTATTCTATTATTCCTCTACTCACATTTGTGTTTCGTTGGCTTATTTTCTCCCAAAGCTCCTTGCTTGAGGTGGAAGTGAAGAAGTCTCGTCTTCTTAATAGCAGGGAAGCTGCTAGTCATTTGCTGGGATCAAAGGCTTGGTGGATTTGAGAAAGTGTGGTTTGATACGTTGCAATTTGACTATATTGTTAGTTTTGCATCAAAGATATTTGGTGTCTTTGGATCAAGTATGAGAATGATCTTAGGTTTAAAAAAATTTGTGAAGTTAATTTATTTTTATTTTTTATTTTTGATGTTGCTAGGCTTACATCTCAAGGTTCTCATCTCTAGGCTCGTGTGTCTAGGTTCACGTGTTATGGTTCACACCTCTAAGCTCATGCCTACAAGTTTATTTGTCTAGGCTCACATGTCGAGGCTCATGCGCCTGTAGACTTACATCTGTGGGTTCACATGTATGGGCTCACATGTTCGAATTCATAGCTCAAGGCTTATGTATGTAGGTTCACATATATAGACTCACACTCGTTTTTTGGTATGAACTCTGCTCACGTACTTTCTTGGTATAAAATAGACCTACTTGGGACACAAATATAGAAAATGGGTCTATGACAGAGTTGGTATGCATTTATTGGGTATTAATTATACTTTTCTTCCTTAATAATTTGTGAAGAACAAGGAGTGGATTCTACTTCTAATGCTCATGTTAATTATACTTCTCTTCCTCAATGCTCATGTTTTTAGAGTGGATTCTACTCCTAATCACAATTGCTAAGCTAATTCTTAGATCAAAGCAATGAGATCTAAGCCTCTTGGGCTCCAATTTCATGTAGATCTCACCAAAAAGTTAGGGTTTTTCTTTGCTAATAGATGAACATAATATTTCCTATTGAGAAATAAACTCCAAATCAAAATCAAAAGCAATAAACAAACACATCCAATGCTTCAAAACCGTATGTTTTTGGGAGTGTGACCTCCTAATCAACATTGAGCAATATTGGATTGCAAGAAAGGGAACATGACCAAGCTGAGATATTGGGTTGGATTTACTCAAGGCATGGAGTAGGCAGCATGGGTGTAGGTCACCATCCTAAAGCAATAGCCAAGAAGGCCATGAAAGCTTGGGCATAAGCTCTAAGAGACGACAATATATCTATATCAAATGATAAAGTGATAAAGGTACAATAGCCTAGATCAAGGTCACGTATATAATACTGGTCATTTTACACTGGCTAATCAATATGCTCATGCCCCAAATCTACGCTGCTCAAGGGAACCCAAGGTGCATGTGCCTAGGCCCATACCCATACATGTGCATGTGCATATATAATTGCTTCATTACATGGATAATTCCAATAGTTTGGAATGGATACAAAAATGGAGCTAAGCCTTGGGCTAGTCCCCGATAGTGGTGCCAAATATGTTTAAGTCAAGAGCTTACCTTAGCCTTACCGAAGCATGTGTCAGTAGGTTTTGTCTTCAAGCCGCAAATGCAACTTTCCATTATGGATGCATTAGCGTGTCCGTTACGCCCTTACTCCATTGTCACACCACAATTCTCCTCGCCAAAGGGGTGAAGGGAGAGCTCTAAATGTCGGATGGAACCAAGAAGAGATGGTCTTTCACGATGATTCTTTCTCACAAAGGCAGGGGAAGAAGAAGAAGCTATTGTTACAAGAAAAAAACCTATAATCAAACCTATCTAGCATGCATACATCAAGAAAGAAAAATTCAAAAGCATGCAGGTAAGCAAGAAGAGGGAAAAAGGAGAGATCGCCAAGTAAACTATTGCAAGGGAAATGATTGTTTCTTGACTTATACACAAACATCTTCAAGTCCTCCACATAGAAGTTATAGGAGCATGTTGATGAACTCATTGAGTCTCTCATCTTATTTTTGATATATGTGATTCGCATGTTCTTTTTGCTATTGCAAGGGCTAACCATTGCCACCTTGTTTTCGACCTCAAAATCTCTCATCACGACCCATAACCAAGCCTTGCTCAGCTTGTCACTATAATCAATATCACTTGTTTCAAGTTAAAGTTTAATAATAACTGTAACTTTTCTATAACTTGTCACTACAATCAATATCACTCCTCTCAAGGACAAGTCTATAACCTTAACTTGTCTACCTTACTTTCCCCAATAAACACTTGATCCATACTCACAAACAAATTTTCCCTTCTTAATCATGCACTTTTCACCACAACCCCAACACAGCTTTTATATACAAATAAGTCTACCATGAAAGCTCCATAATGCACCACCTCTCAGAATGGATGGTATGATTAGGAATGGAAGCCATTACCCCTAAAATGGAATGATATGATTAGGAATGGAAGCCATTACCCCTAAAATGGAATGAAGTATCCAACCACTATGCACAATAGTGGGCACATGCGCAAGGTCTCACAAGCTAAAAACTACTAGTCAAAGCCTCAAAATCCATCAAGCTATTGTGGCTAAGGCTTGTTCAAGGCTAAAATATAGCATGAAATTTTGGTAAAAGGCATGTGGATGGAAAGGCAATGTGATGTTAGCACAATAGAAGTGCAATTTTCCATGGGTCAAAGAGGCACGAAAGGTCCTTGCTTTGATGTGGTAGAATTGTAAGTTTCCTTAGCCCATGTTAACAAAGCAGGATAAGCTACATGACAAATGGCCCTCCATGAAAATTGTATAATGAGCATTTGAATTGTATTTATAATTTTTTGACTACACTACCCACACACACGCACGCCCCCACCCCCCTAATTCCCTTCCAACTTTTTCCATTTTATAACACAAACCCCTTTAGTTGCAAGCCAAGCATGCCTAGATACTACTACTCATGCCTCTTTCCGTCCATGTCTAGATACTACTACTCATGCCTCCTTCCGTCCTCTTACCTCTCTCTTGAACTTTTTCCACCTACTACACTACCTTTAGGAGAAGGACAAGACCCCCTCAAGTGTCCTTTTTAGTTACTCCTTGATAATTGGGGTGGGAACAATTTTTTAAAGAGGTTTTTTTTTCTTGGGAGGGAGGGGGGGAACAAAATAAGGTAATGCTAATCCCCTTTTTTTTAATGAGAATCACCTCCCCTTTCCTAGGATTTTTATCACCTCTAATTTCACCATTTGTAATGGGGTAAGTATCTTATGGGATCCTTTTGCATGTCTATGAATAAGAAACTCCATGCTTGTGAGTATTCCACATTGACCACGTACTAGAATGGAGTAAAGACATCACCCACCACTTCTTGGCCCAATGGATTTTCCATTGATTCTTTCTTGGTTTTTGCTAAGGCTTTGTTTCTTTCTTAGTTTCTGCTAAGTCTTTGTTTCTTTCTCTTATGGAACGAGAGAGCTTTTTAGATTCTCCCAAACCTAAGGGTTTGTCTCTCTCTGTGGCCATGAACTTGAACAAAACCTCATAAATGCTAAGCTCTTTTTACCATTGGTGGCAAAAGCCCACGAGTGTCTATGACCTTGACATATCAAAGCCAATGGTCTTCATTTCCTCCCTAGAAGAAATATAAATCTTCTCTTTTTAAGTGTTTTGGGCCCCAAACTGCCACCTCCTAGTTCTGTATATTGCCTTCAAATTTGGGCATACATTGCATTTCTCTGCAGTATTCAACATAATAGACCAATGCACTTTTATTTGCCATCTGTTGTAGCATATCTCGTGCTTGTTCTAGTTGGGAGAATGTCCATGGTTGCAAGGATGGCAATTTCCTTTACCATCTGCTATGGCATATCTCGTGCTTGTTCTAGTTGGGAGGATGTCCATGGTTGTGCAAGGATGTACATCTAATTCTCAAAGCTTTCCTGCACTAGGAGCAAAGTAAACTCTAAGCTCTCACACTCCTTGTCCCAATGTTTTATGGCATGTGAGACACATGTTTAGTTCTGCAGTGTCATTTGTGGTGATTGAGTCTTTGGCAAAAGGTCCACCACCCATGGTGATTGAGTTTTCCATTTTCTTAGTTTTACCTTAAGTGATTCATTCATTTTTCGTATGTAGATATAGTATGTGTCCCAATCATGAACCATTCTAGCCTCTCTCTCATAAAGGGTCTACCTAGAATGCAATCTCATAAGAGTTGGGCTATTGTTAGAAAATTTCATTACCATAAAAGTGGCGAAAACCTAGGCCAAAGGTCTTGATTCTCAGATTATGCAAAATCCCCATGGTGGGTTTTTCTCTGGCCCCATTAGTAGGCTTAACTATTAGGCTAGTAGCAAGTGAAGGTTGTCCCCACTTCTCCCAATACTACATGGTAATAATGCTGACTCTAGTCCCTCCATTTAAGATGGCTATGGCTTGACTGTCCTTATATTTTACTAGAAGGATGTCATTCATGTCATCACTCTAAAATTAGTGGCCTAATTCAGCACTTTTAGAAAAGCTTAGTGAATTGCATGTTCCCTACTAGCGGGTCTATTTTCATCAAACTTATAAGGAGTCTTAAGGTGGTTGTTCTTCCATGCTCGCTCTTAGTATTCTATCCATCATCCTTTAGGTCTTTCCACCACATACTTAGGCTTCCTTGCAGCAAACAATAAGCCAATAGAAATCTGGACTTGGGAGGAGAAAAGGAAACGAGTGATAAGCCCTTCTATGCCACATGGGGTATGTCCATTAATCACGTTCCTCATAGTTATCAAAATAGGCTATTTTTGGCCTATGATGTAGATGTTGGTGCTTCATGCAGATTTTTATGTTTCACTCCATTTCTTTCGAGTATGGATCTTCTCATTGATCTTGTGTTTGCAATTGGTCATTAAGTTCAATAGCATCATTTCTCTATGTCCAACTAGGTATGGTTGGCTAGGAGTACTGCATCATCTCCTCTTTTTGTCTTTCCCATGAGCTCTATCACACATGACTTATGATATTGCAAAACATGGAGTTGAATGCTACTAGAAAAGCTAGGAGATAGTCCTAGGAGTCAAGGATTACTCGTGGGGAGAAGATTTTTTCTGAGGCAAGGTTGCCTTCATGAATCCACTTGTGGTTTTCTATGATGTTTTGGGTGGCTTCATAAGAGCTTGAGAACTTGGTGACAGAGAAGTAGTAAGTGTGTTGGACACCTTCAGGAAACTCCTCAAAAATATTAAATAGCTGAGTTGGGGGCCCTCCTGATGTGGTTTTCTCCTTGGGTGCCTAGCTTGCCACTTGCTTTGGCTACCACATGCCTTATGGGTGTGTCCATCGAATTGGTTTCTAAAAATTCTGCTTAAGCATCAATGGGGTTGTCTCCTATTCGATCCTTGGCCTTTTGCGTTGAAGAGAACCACTGGGGTGAGGGAGCCTCGGTTTGTGCTACGTAGGGGCTTGCTTGTAGTGGCAGAAACTTGGTAACTATAGGGTTCGAGGAGCTCTTCCCACCTTGTAGTAGCCAAGATTATAAACCATGGATATCCCCAAGAAAAGGGCATCCACTTCCTCCGACTTCACATTTCCAACCCCAACCACCCATGTAGTCTCTGTAGGACATCCTCCGTCCAATTGCCAACCTCCCTCTCCCACCCTTGGGTTTCTATCACACCCACAAAACCTATTCATGAGCATCCACCATCTGCCATAGTGGTCACCCGATCACAAAGGAAGGCCATGCCTAAAGAGCACAACAAGGGGTTTAGCCCGATGATAACACTCTTCCACTCCCCCACACGGTCATAGATTAGTCCTTCTTGTTGTTGCAAGCCTTCAAGGACCTGGGCATTCATGTCATCACTCTAAAATTAGTGGCCTAATTCAGTACTTTTAGAAAAGCTTAGTGAATTGCATGTTCCCTACCAGCGGGTCTATTTTCATCAGACTTATAAGGAGTCTTAAGGTGGTTGTTCTTCCATGCTCGCTCTTAGTATTCTATCCATCATCCTTTAGGTCTTTCCACCACATACTTGGGCTTCCTTGTAGCAAACAATGAGCCAACAAAAATTGGGACTTGGGAGGAGAAAAGGAAATGAGTGATAAGCCCTTCTATGCCACATGGGGTATGTCCATTAATCACTTTCCTCATAGTTATCAAAATAGGCTATTTTTGGCCTATGATGTAGATGTTGGTGCTTCATGCATATTTTTATGTTTCACTCCATTTCTTTCGAGTATGGATCTTCTCATTGATCTTGTATCTGCAATTGGTCATTAAGTGCAATAGCATCATTTCTCTATGTCTCCAACTAGGTATGGTTGGCTAGGAGTACCACATCATCTCTTCTTTTTGTCTTTCCCATGAACTCTATCACATGACTTATGATATTGCAAAACATGGAGTTGAATGCTACAAGAACAGCTAGGAGATAGTCCTAGGAGTCAAGGATTGCTCGTGGGGAGAAGATTTTTTCTGAGGCAAGGTTGCCTTCATGAATCCACTTGTGGTTTTCTATGATGTTTTGGGTGGCTTCATAAGAGCTTGAGAGCCTGGTGACAGAGAAGTAGTAAGTGTGTAGAACACCTTCAGGAAACTCCTCAAAAATATTAAATGGCTAAGTTGGGGGCCCTCTTGATGTGGTTTTCTCCTTGGGTGCCTAGCTTGCCACTTGCTTTGGCTACCACATGCCTTATGGGTGTGTCCATCGAATTGGTTTCTAAAAATTCTGCATAAGAATCAATGGGGTTGTCTCCTGTTCGAGCCTTGGCCTTTTGGGTTGAAGAGAACCATTGGGGTGAGGGAGCCTCGGTTTGTGCTACGTAGGGGCTTGTTTGTAGTGGCAAAAACTTGGTAACTATAAGGTTCGAGGAGCTCTTCCCACCTTGTAGTAGCCAAGATCATAAACCAGGGATATCCCCAAGAAAAGGGCATCCACTTCCTCCGACTTCACATTTCCAACCCCAACCACCCATGTAGTCTCTGTAGGACATCCTCCATCCAGTTGCCAACCTCCCTCTCCCACCCTTGGGTTTCTATCACACCCACAACACCTATTCATGAGCATCCACCATCTACCATAGTGGTCACCCGATCACAAAGGAAGGCCATGCCTAAAGAGCACAACAAGAGGTTTAACCTAATGATAACACTCTTCCACTCCCCCACACGGTCATAGATTAGTCCTTCTTGTTGTTTGCGAGCCTTCAAGGACCTCCACAACCAACCCTCCCTGTCGGACAAACCACCTACGCCCTCCCTCCCACATTCTAAACCATAGCTTACACCTTTCTCTGTGGAGGGTCTACTCAAGGAAAATACAATATCAGCGATTCTATTTAATCTTCTCCAAATTAGCCCTAGTGTCAACAAAGTCTCAGTACACTACTCGAGAAACTCAATGGTATGACAATGAATTCTAGTGGGGGCAATTTGGTGGGTTTCAACTCCCCTCAAGTTTTGCCAATTGTATGGGTATCATCCGTACGAGTTCCTCCCTTACAAACTACCGGAGCCCTACTTGTGGAGATTCATGGTATCCCACATTATGGGGCAATCATCAACGGTGACGTTGGGGTGAACCTCATGCCAAAATTCACACTCCATGCAGTAGGTCTCAAGGTGACACACACCAGAAAGCACTGCCTCAGGTGTTTGAGGACACACCAACTTTTTCAGTGGGGGAGTGTCCTAAGTCTTGGACAGAAGACCACTACGGCAACTTTCCAATTTACCACCATTCAGCCCACAACCCCACACTCCTCTCCAAAGTAGCTGAGATAGGAGAACTTCTTAACCTTCCATCTTGCCAAGACCCTATCCAGGAATCCAATCTCGATGCTTCGGAGGAGCCTCGTCCCATCCTGTTAGCCTCTTGGATGTGGGACTACCCCACCCTCCTTGAGCAAGTTGTCGCCTTCTTCCAATCTTATAAGGATGTCTTCTCTTGGACTTACAAGGACATAGAAGCTATTCTAGCCAGCATTAGTGGTCACACCATTCCTCTCCAAGAGGGCACTCGACCCATTTGGGTGGGCCTACAAGCTCAACCCAAAGTATGCAGCAGAAGACCGACAAGATCCATGTCGTCTGTGTGGACTTCCAGTCTCTCAACAAAGCAACCATTAAAGATGGATTCCCCCTTCCATTCATGGATTGGGTTTTAAAGGATGTTGCTACCTTGTATAGTTTTATGATTGGGTTTTAGAGGATGTTGCTACCTTGTATAGTTTTATGGATGGGTTTAGTGGATACAACCATCCACCCAAACAACGGTGCCAAGAGAGCTTTTGTCACACAATTGTGTACCTATGTCTACAATCAAATGCCCTTTGGGCTGTGAAACACTCCGGCCACCTTCCAATAGCTCGTCTTACCAATATCTTCAAGGAGTACCTCCTTAGCTTTATCCGTACTTTTATTAACAATTTTTCTAATTTCATAGGCACATAACTTGTCTCTAAGCTAGAGGCCTTTCCAGAATATCTCTCTCAGTTAGCTTTGATCTCCACTAAGTGTCACTCCTCTCGACTATGCCTCAACCTCAACCCCTTTAAGTGTCATTTCTTAGTGGTCCAGAGCACCCTCCTATGTCACATCATCTCTTCCGAAGGGCATGGCTCCCAACCTTGACAAAGTAGTTGCAATCATTTGCCTTCCTCCTCCAATTAGCCCCAAAGGAACCCAGGTCTTTGTCGGACACACCAGCTATCATCGTCGGTTCATCGACATGTATACCGATGTGGCCCTTCCATTCACCAGCCTAGTCAAGCCATCGCACCATCTTCCAAAATGGTCCGACCCAGCCTCTACCACATTCTCCTACCTTAAAAAGCACCTCACCGAAGCCCCCATTCTCATCCCAGCCAACTGGACGACCATCTTCCACGTCCATATAGATGCAAGCCTTACTATTTTGTGGGTGCGATACTTACTCTGCCCAATGTGACATACAAGTTGGACAGACCAATCTACAATGCGAGCCACCTCCTCACTCCCACTACACAAAACTACACAATTGAGCGGGAAGGCTTGGCTATTGTCTATGCTTGCCAAAAGTTTCGCCACTATCTCTTGGGCTCCCACTTCATCGTCATCTCAGGCCATCACACTCTCAAGTATCTTCTCAATAAACCCAGGTGATAGGTCATGTTTGGTGGTGGCTGTTGCTCTTCCAAGAATTCAACTTTAAGATCCTCCTTCGACTGGGCAAACATCACGCCATGGTTGGCAGACCACCTTTCCTGCATATTGACACTTGGGAGCCTGCACAATAGGTATTGATGATGACCTTCCTAATATTTTCCTTTTCAAAGTTGTTATCTCGGACTAGTACGAGGATTTCTTGCTTTTCTTTCCATAGGACACTTTCCAGTGGGTGGGCGCTAAGCGTCGGTTTTTGGTAAAGAGCTGACCCCTCCAAATCATAGCTGGCCAACTCTACAAGAAGGCAGGTCATGATGGTGTTTTACACGTGCATCAGTCCTCATGAAGTGCCTCACCTGGTTGAAGATGCCCGCTCCGGCCCTGGTGGTGGTCACTATCCCAGCCACATCTTGGGTTCTCTTATGTTCTAGCATGGCCCGTGGTGGCCCACCATGTTTAAAGATTCTATTCATTTTGCTAAATCTTGTGATACTTTCTAATGGTGTGGGCCCAAACCCACCTGTCAATCTCACCCGCCTCTCTAGATATCCCTTGCTTGGTCTCCATTCAAGAAATGGGGTCCTGATTTTCATGGGGCCCGTAGACCCAATGACATACCCAAGCTGATGCAGATACATTCTTGCCATCACTGATTACGCGACCAAGTGGACGGAAGCCTAAGCCACCAAGGATTGCATGGCCAGCAAGGTGGCTCGATTGTTATACGATCGCATCCTTGTTCACTTCGGTTGCCCCTTGGAAGTCACTAGTGATAGAGGCTCCCACTTCATCAATAAAGTCATCACCACCTTTACTGAGCCTTCCATCACAAGTCATGTGTGCTTTTTACCCCTGGGCCAATGGGCAGGCGAAAAGCACCAACAAAGTGTTATGTCACTTACTCCACAAGATGTGCCATCAGCACCCTAGTCACTGTGTCAGAGGCCCTCCTTGGAACCTTGTGGGCTTACAAAACCGCCTTCAAAGCCACGACACCCCTGACTTGCAGGGCATTTTGCCCTTTGAATTCAACAAAGGTTCGTACTCAATAGGGACCTCCTACCAGGATGACACTACCCACAATGCTTTAGTGCTCCGTCTGGCCATCCTGTGTACGAAACCCAGGCATTGGCCAACCAAGCTTTGGAGGTGGAACAAAACAGAAGGAAGGCATGGCATGACCGCCATCTCATGAAGCCCCAATTCCAGCAGGAAGGCCAACTGGTCTTGGTGTACCAAGCTCGTTATCTGAGACAGGCTAAGAAGCTCATCCCTGCTTGGGAAGGACCATTCATCATCCACCAAATTCTTCCTCACGACACCGTACAACTTTGCACTTTGAGACGGCCTGCTTCTCCATCTCCAGGATTAACACTTTTATTGCCCAGAAGCCTCCCCTGGAGCCTTCCCTTGCCCATAGTCCACCTGCTTTCCCAAAAAAAAAACCATCCTCTACTCCACCCCACCGTGCTCCACAAGCCCACCCATCTCTCTCACTACTCAACAGTCCACCCATCTCTCTCACTGCTCAACAGTCATCGTTCCTTGCTGCGCTGAGGTGACGTACACGATGACCCCGCCCAAGCTCACCGTTCTTCAGACCAGTCCCATCCATAGCCTTGGTGTGACCGGCATTCCTATGATCAAGGTGGCTTTCAACTTCCTCACCCTCAGCCAAGGAGCTGAAGCCTTCGCAGTGGGGGATGGAGGTTTGATGGACGAAGAGGTCTTTGCTTGGGACCAAATTTCCCCTTCCATCCCACCCCTACTTGGCCACCCCACCACCTTCACCGATTCGATCCTAACAAATCAACTTGTCAAGATACTGTCCTTGAAGTAATACAGTTTGATAGTGGTTTATTTTCTTCAAAGGAACCTAGCCCATCTGGCTACCTTCTCCGTGAGAAAGTCCCTTCAAACCACTTTGGCACTATATGGGCAAGGTACCATACCATGGAAAACATAAAGCTACATGCCTTTGTACCGTTCAAGCATGCAAGAATTCTTTGTGATCTCCTTGATGAGGAAACAATGACACTCATGAAGATGCTTTTACTAAGCTGACATCTAAAAAACGCTATTAATCACTTGTCGGATATCCCAGTGCATACATTCATCTGTGATACACTTTGGTGACGTATGTGCTTGCTAGTTTTTCAATAGCAAGCTTGCCTCCCTTCTTCTTGGGGGCCATTTCTTTTTTCTCTTCTCACCAAGGACGGTGAGAACTCTAGTGGTGGGTGACCTATAGCCGCCAAGGGTGCCCACACCGCTACACTGTAACACCGTAAACAGTGCCACACCGTAACAATGTCACACACCATAACACTGTAACATCGTGATAGTGTCACACCATAACACTGTAACACCACCACAATGGGTCAACACAGAGGAACCATCTAGAAGCAGAGCGGTGCATGCACTCGCATCATTGAAGGCCCCACACTGACACTCTAACAACATCTACCAAAGATAGGAGATTCTAGAAAAGGTTGCCGCTCTAAGGGCATCTTCCATAGATAAGATTCCATGCCATCAACTCGACCTCAAGCATATATGGTCCCTCGACTCACCTTGAACGACATCCTTTATCCTTCATCCTTCATCCCTCATGATCATCCTGAAGAAGGACATCCTTCATGCTCATCCTTCATACCACTTTGTACCCTGTGTTCTACAATCACTTGTCATGAACTTGACCTATGTCGTCCTCTTCACTATTGTGACCTTTGTTGAGTGTGCACTGTATAGTGAAGGACATGTATTAGTGTCCTTGGAGTAGTGCAAGTGTTCTTGTTCGTCTTGCAATCTTGTATCTTCTTCTTGTGTTGTGTTCCACCCCATAGTGTCTTCTATGTTATGCCATGAGAATAGAGGACTTCGAACATACTTTCCAGAGAAGAGCAACCACTTAGTGTGTTAGCAGGCAACCAACCCTGCTACATTTGCATTATGGGCTCTGCATTATAGGCATTGTTCTTTGTCAAACCACATTGGCTAACAGTACTTCAAACATGTGGCAACACTTTTTGAGCCATACTTTTTGTACCATGCAAAAGTGCTTCATGTAAATGATTATGGGAAAGCTTCGAGCTTACGACTTGTAGTGCTGGTGGAAGATAGTCAAAACTGAGCTCACAACTTGTATAACATTGGCAGTATATACTTAGACTGCGAAGTTAGCCTAGACTAGCTTTTGAGACCCATCAGGAAAGTTCCTTGGTGGGTGATCAAGCATTGTCAATATGAGTCTTGTATATAAGACATTTTGATTAATGAGAAAATGCATAATCTCATTCTCACAATTCAGTTTAAGTCTTTCTTAAACTCTTGTGATTGATGCTTACTTGTGTGTGCTCTCTTCTCTTTGATGCATTCTTGTTGGTTGATAATCATGTGTGTAAGTCATTGTGTGATGATGCTAGCTCTCCTCTCCCTCTCTCCCCTTCTCCCCCATGCTCTCACAAGTTATAGGTTGAGCTTTACCTAGCTCTCTTCCCTTTGATGCATGCTTGCTTGTGGATTGTGTGTGTGAGTCATTATATGATGACTCACTAGCTTTCATCTCTCTCTCTCTCTCTCTCTCTCTCTCTCTCTCTCTCTCTCTCTCTCTCTCTCTCTCTCTCCCCCATGATCTCACAAGTTAGAGGTTGAGCTTTCCATAGCTCACTCCCTCTTTTCTCCCCACCCATTTACAAAGCTTGCATGAGGTGACAATGAGGAAGGCAAGGTTAACGGCCCTAGCTCTCCACAAGAGAGGGTTTCTCTACCAAGAGTTGCTAGAGGTGTAAGAAGCTAGAAAGACCCTTGCATTCTTCATCTTTTTCTCTCCCTCGTGCAAGGCTCCAGTGTTCCCGAATCAACGCAACCATCTTTAGCACGAAGCACCCTAGATTAGGACTCACTTGCTATACTTTGTGATTAGAGATTGACATAGCCCGATTGGAATGTAAATTATCCACTAGTTGGTATTGCTTAACTCATTTTTCATTGTTTGTTTTGCTTTTTAATTGATTACCTTAGTGACATAGCCCGATTGGAATGTAAATTATCCACCATGGTTGGTATTGCTTCTCATGTTTCATTGTTTGTTTTATTGTTTAATTGATTACCTTGGTGTATGGAGCAACCCTTTAAGCTCAAATTGCATGTGTGTAAGTAAGTATTATCTTCCATTTTCTTTGATTTAAGATCTTTCTTCTTGCAATTGCTAAGTTTTTTAGTTTTACTTCATTGGAGGCATTAATCTCACCACTAAACCTTGTAGAAACACCATAAGGCTACATTAAGCATGTCATTAGGTGTAGTAGGAGTGAATTAATCAGCCTATCAAATAAAAAATACATCATTAAGGGATTAGAGAGACTAAACTTGGATTTTTTTGGCCAAAACTATGAAAACAACCCGCTGGATTGTTTGTGTACATGTTGGACATTTCTACTTTGTTTTGATGCGGGAAATGTGGAAAATATGCTATGTCTGTTGACATGGGAAATCTGGGAAATATCCTCATGATGAAGGAAAGGTCAAAAAATTTTCCTCATTAAGGAAAGATTAAAAAATATTCCATCCATAAATGGCCATAATGATTAAAAAAGCTAAAATTTGAACCACCACGTGGCCCAAAATCCCACCACTATAGTTTGGCACACAGAGCTGTCAGTAAACTAACATACATATGGACTCATCAAAAGATAGCCATGCACATTCCTTGACTTGTGAATGCATGTTCAAAAGTAACACAGGGACCTAGCCACGCACGAACATGCATGTTCCACATCACCAAACATGTTCCTTGATTTTTGAATGTATGTTCGTAAGTTGAAAAGGGACTTGGCCACAACGGATGTTCCCATCTCATTTGGCCATGCACATACCCAAGTGAGAATCCACATTCTCATCTTGTGAATGCACATTTTCAAGTCACATAAGGATTAAAAAACTTAAAGAATCCACCTAAATCCAGAATTTCCAGGACCACCTCCTCGTGACTTGTGTGTGAGAAGGGGATGCTCTAAGCTAATCACTCACCCTCACATGTACACAAGACGAGGAAGGATTTTTAGACTCAATCCCCCACTAAGGAGAATGCTTCAAATGCCACAAATTGAGAGCATTATCCCAATACCCCACCACTAATGAGAATGCTTCAAATGATGCAGAATCGAGAGCATCATCTCAAGAGGAACCATTGCATGTTTCACAATCCTAGGACCTCCAATCCTTAGTAACACAATATTCAAGCGATGGCAAAGATGGTAGCTTAAGTACTGGGAGCATATCATTGCAGAGCCTCCTAAGTTAGAGTACCGGACTCCCCTACAAAGTGGGAGTCAGAGAATCACCAAAACCCTATCAAATAAGAGATCATTTGCTAGAAAGACCAACCATGGAGCTATTTGTTCCTGATGTGGACCCTAACCAGTCTAGTTTTGGAGCTGGAAGCACTAACCTTATAGAGGAGGGAGTAATCCTTCCTAGGACCACCAACCATGGAGCTATCCACATTTTCGACGTGGACCCTAACTAATCTAGTTTAGGAACTAGAAGTGCCAAACCTATACGGGAGGAAGTAATCCTTCCTAGAACCACCACTAGCACGACCGCACAATGATAGCGGTGGTACATTAACAGCTTTTGGGTCAGCTAGCACTCAAAATAAGAACCTTGGACTATTCAAAACTATCTAGAGTTTTAATCTCCAGGCTTTGTAGCATTTAAGACTTTGGTACAAGCAGTGAGGGGGGTTTTAGGTTGAATTTTGCCATCGGGATACTGTAATAATCCATGCTACTAGGGTCAAAGAAACAATCGAAGCTGCTAATAATACCACAATAGGAACCTTACATCAAGGAGTAGGAGGCTTGAAAATAGGTTCGGCATATTGGGAGGAGCCCACACCCCATATAGTATGACCCAGTCTTACATGGCACCTCAAGGGCAAGTGCGATACGCGTACTATTCCTCATCGCACTTGCCCTTGAGGTGCCATGTATGACCCAGTCTTACATGGCACCTCAAGGACAAGGGCGATACGCGTACTATTCCTCATACTATTCCTCATATTGGGAGGAGCCCACACCCCATATAGTATGACCCAGTCTTACATGGCACCTCAAGGGCAAGTGCGATACGCGTACTATTCCTCGTATTGGGAGGAGCCCACACCCCATATAGTACGACCCAGTCTTACATGGCACCTCAAGGGCAAGTGCGATATGCATACTATTCCTCATACTAGCCATTACCTCAACCTTCACCTACACCATTACTAAATACACTAACCATAGAAGATACTTTGATGATAGTGGCACAAATAGGGAGGGGGCTAGCAACATGACTCGTAGCAACTCCACCACACTAGCTATAGCAGTGGTACCAAATCCTAGATAGCAAAATACAATCAAATTGATGCAAATTACAAAGTTGATACTAAATTTCAATGGGATGAGAGATCCTATTACACACTTGTTGGAAGTGTTTGATCAAATGTGTGATTCATGTGGTTGACTTGATGACCTAGTAAGGGTGAGTGTCTTCAGCCTCATCATGGAAGGGAAGGTGAGACAATGGTCCTGATCACTGAAGCCAGAGGATAAGGCTGATTTTGACACCTTGAAGACTACATTCACAACTGGTTATTTTCACCAGCAAACCCAATGAAACCCAAGTGGTTATTTTTTCCATTGAAGCCAATGAAACCAAGATGACCAACTCTACCATATCAAGTAGCTAGAGAAAGAATCAATCAAAAACTACATCAATAGAGTGAGAGATACCTCCACTCTAAATGTTGTGAGACTAATAAATTCTATGATAAATAGCTAATTGGAAGGTTCCTAGAAGGAATCCTTGACTCAAGCTTGCTTGTACTCTGAAAAACATAAAAAGTTTGAGTCATGTTATAGGAGTGCCATAGATTTTGATGATAACTTCATGGAAATTACTTCAAGGAATCTCCCTGATGGAACTCCATTTGAAGCATCATTTGGTATATTGTCTTTAAAGGCTGCACCAGTAGAGTAGAAGACCTAGCGACCGCACTCTTGTAGCAAATTGATTGAGCAATGGAAAGTCAGACTAAGAAAAGACAATATGGGACACCCACATCTATACCCTAGATGTGAGTTGGTCTGGTGTTCAATTTGCCATGCTAACCACACAAGCATAGAATGCCCCCACCTAATACCCAGATAAGGAGGAATCTGGTGCACTTATAGCATGAGGATAGGAAACCATGATACTACTGATTGCTATAAAAATCAGCCCCAAGAGGTACTACTAGTCACACTAGCTTCACTTATTCTCATCATCACTTGGATTTTCCTGTACCACTAGGGCAAAGCCAAGACCATACTTGCTAAAGCACCTCACCCAAGGTAGTTTATACCTCAAAGATAAGTTCTCTAAGAATTCTAGAGTTACACTTATTGCTCCCTTGTTAGGGGCTAAGGTCCTACCTGCTAAGAAATATTGTAAAAGAACACATGAAGAACAGAATGCACAAGAACCCAAAAGACACATGACCCTCCAACTACCCTACTAAGGTTTTGCATGGCTAAGGTTACTTGTGGTAGATTTATATGCTAAACATAGGAGTGTATGTACATGCTAACACATGGCGCACCCACTAGTGGATCGGATTTCAAATCTGATGACTCGAACCCACATATTTCCTTTGCTCTGCCAAAACATGATAGGGTCATGCCAAGGTTGTGCACACAATATGTACATATGATATCATGCTATATTAGGTCGAGACCCTGGCACACGTAAGGCTAAATCTCATGGATGAGTTCCAAAACAAACTTTGAAAGCAACACATGGATATCAAGGGAGGTGATGAAGCTAAAGACATGACCATTGCCCTAGCTAGAGAAGCAACAACTCAGAGAGGTCAAATCCAGACCATAGTAGGAGCATGTCTCGTCGAAAGCTGAAAAGAAGGTTGATATCCTGATGGATGCCACCAACATTAGTGGACCTTGCCATCTCCCCACACCTACCCTTTGGTCTCCTAAAGCTGGAACACACCAAAGCCTCCAACTCAACCTCCTTCAACATAATATTTACATAGATGAGAACATACCCACCTCTGCTTTCTAGACCATCCTCTCCAAAGCACCCTGGACTCCTCCCCACCCACCATCACCATGCTATTTTTCCAAAACACAATCTCACTAACTGAGCCCCTTTACCATCTTTTGCCTCCCCCATCACGTCCTCAGCCTTAACCTCTTGGTTGGCATGGTACTGCATCCTCACATTCTCTAATCGTTGCCTGGAGGAAGGAAAATTCTTCAAGCTTTTCTTCCCCGCCGACAACAATCTCTCCCCCTACCCTACATCAACAACCATCATCACCAGTGCCATCCACAGTGGATGCGCATTAACAGAGCTGGCATGCGGTGGGGATGAAACCTACCAACATTTAACCTCAAAGGGTAGTGTGGTCTACAAACCCATTGGAATCCTAGTACTTTACCATAAAATAGGGAAGCAGGTCTCCAACTCATGAAAACTAGCCAGTCACACGTGTTCAACACAGTCCATGTGGCCTGCCCCCCCAAGATGTCTCAAATGATGAATACAAGGACACCCATGAGTTCTATACGCCGATGAAGCCATCACTCTCTGTTGAAGGAAGAAGATGAGGAGAGTAGTGACACTGCCTCGGACAAAGATAGAGACGATAGTGATGCTTTAGCAAGCAGCCAAGAGCACACAACAACAAAGGAGAACCTTGCAAGGCTAGTGGCCCAAGCAAGGCACCTTTGGACCCTTCCCCATCAAGGCCATCTTCTAACACACCAATTACAGAAGCTTCTACCTCAATCAAGACCAAAGAACTTCACACCAAACCATCAACCTCAATCCCCTTCCTGTCGCCTCCACTTCAACTCTACCACTCTGCCAATGGTTACATCTCACCTCTACAACCCCATTGCCCCCATCTTTGTCTCCCCCAAAACCCCCACCCATTACCTCCTTAGGAGAAGCCTTAAATGCACTCACAAAGGCCTCCACCTCGCAAGTTAATCGCCACCCTTTTACCCCATAAGCAACAGCCTCATCTTTGGAAGGATTGTAAGAAGGAGAGATCCCAACACCCCCAATCAGGGAGCATGAACAGATGTTCCCCCTTGACCATCCTTTTAAATGGCAGGACCCACTAGACACCCTCGACATTGACCAAGAAATTCTGATCCTGTAGCACAAGCAAGACCCCAACCAAGATCTAATAGGATCCTCAAGGATCACTTGGACCTCTACCTAATCAAGGTTATTTGGAGGAAAACTTTAACCAATGGTCAAGACACATTGTAAAAGGGATTGCAGTGGATACAGAAGGCCATTATCAATCACATATAACCTCATGGGGGAGCAACCCGTTTGGCGGGGCAGCCATACCTTCTGAAGCCCAAATTTTGGAAGGAATACTCTTCCAGTACCTCCGAGAGTCAGCCCCATTTACTTCCCAATCGAATGATGGTGGGACTGGGATCTCTTTGATAAAGAGTTGGAGAAGAACCCCAAGTTACAATTTTACTTCCCTTGGATACCTCCGCCACCCACCCTTCTCAACAAGGCATGATGCTTCTCCCACCATGCAAAAATTCATCCAAGATTACGACCAAGTGCCATATCCTGACATTGTAATCACCATTTGCTTCTTCCACCCTCGTCATCACCCTTCTGGTGGAATTTCTAGATTAGGACACTTGATGAATGTCCTGAGGGTCTCGCCTCAAAGGCCATATATATATATATATATATATATATATATATATATATTTATATACATGTATATACATGTATATACATATATACATGTATATATATGTATAAATATATGTATATGTATATATATATATATATATATGTATAAATGCTGACTCCCACTATACTGCACTTCCGATTCCGAGGACAAAACAATGATTAGGGAGGGGGTACATTAACCACATTAGCTAACATTACTCCAAACGCGCGGAAATATTTTTGAGCCATACTTTTTGTACTCTACAAAGAGCTTCATGTATAGGAAATCTTTGAGCTTACAACTCGTGTAATGCCAAAAGATAGTCAAAATTGGGCTTATGACGTGTAATTCCATTAGCATACTTAGACTAGGAAATTAGCCTAGATTGGCTTTTGGGCCCCATGACATTACTTGGGTGGCCGAGCATTTTTAATATGAGTCTTGTATATAAAACATTTTGGCTAATGAGAAAACTCATAATTCCATTCTCACAATTGAGTTTAAATTTTTCTTCCTCTTGTGATTGATGCTTGCTTGTGTGCTCTCTTCTCTTTGATGTATGCACGCTTAAGGATTGTGTGTTTGAGTGTGATAGTTGGATGATGCTAGCACTCCTCTCCCTCTCTCCATCTCTCACCTTTTCCCTGGCATGTGCTCACTCACCAAGGCATTGAGGTAGAGGTTGAGCTTTCCATAACTCTCTCCATCTTTGCTTCCCACCCATTTGTAAGGTTTCCTTGTGGTGACAACAAGGAAGGTAAGTTTGAGGACTCTAGCTCTTCATAAGAGAGGGTTGCTCTACCAAGAGTGGCTAGAGGTGCAAGGACCCTTGCATTCTTCATTGACTTCTCTCCCTCGTCATGATGAAAGACTCAAGTGTTCCTAATTGGTGAACATTCTTTCACGAAACTCCATTGAGCCTCATCGTCGCACTAGCCCACGAGTACATCTTTGGATGGGGGGACCATGGCAAGCGTAAGCCTGGTCCATGGTATGACCCATCGCCTGGACCTTTCTCAAGATAGCAGGAACCTCTCGTGGCCTCACCTTCAACCACACCATCTAGTGATCCACACTGCCTCTATCTGAAGTGCTCAACAATGCAAAATCCCTTGAGCTACAGAGACCACCCAGCTCCATTATAGCTATGGGCACATCCATGCGCAAGTCCCTTGACATTCCTCAAACAATGTAATAGTATTGACTCCCCAAGAAAAGGGATGTCAAAGAAAGAAGCAAAGAGAGTCAAAGAAAATAGTTATCTTCTTGTTGGAGAAATGTGCCCACACGAGCACACCTTTAATCCATTGCCCATGTCACTTGAATATTTCACTACTACAAGCATCATATTTTTTACACTTCTCACATCTTACAACATACACAAACACATGCACCTGCAACTAACCTTGTCAAATGCCAACCCTCTAAGTACATGGAAGGACCATGGTGGGGGCAAGCTTGGCCCATGGTATAACCCATCGCATGGAGAAGCCCTGACTCTAATTCATCACCATGGATGATGTATTTGCCACAATGAAGCCTCATCTCTCAGCATCACATTGTGATATCATGACATACTCTCATGTCGTGCCATGAAGATACGGACTACCATCTACCCATGCAAATCATTCCATGGTGTCCTAGCACTTATTTCGTCAACCACAAGGTGTATTTTGTTTCTAACAACCACTTCATGCTGAAGGCTCCACACCACTTCTATAACCAACAGAGGCCTAGCATGAAGCACCTCTACATCGCCTATCACTTTCCATGTTTCCTCAACAAGCTGCTTACCATTTAGGGCTAACCATAGCTTGCCTTCCACCACTTTTCCCTGCATCTGGCTCTGCGGATTAGTTTCAGCAGATTGTGAATTTGAAAACATGGGTTTGAATCCCGTTACGTGCCAAAGACATGCCATCCCAAGCCTCTACCACCCTCTTGTTGAGTATAGAAATATACCTTTCAAATTCTATACTTACAACCTATAACAATTAACCTCAACCATCAACTTCATGGCATATCCTACGCATACACACCTTTCAAATTCTATACTTACAACCTATACCAATTAACCTCAACCATCAACTTCATGGCATATCCTACGCATACACACCTTTCCACCCCATCAACAACTACTGTCAACTTAGGTGTGATGTGAGGACGCGATCACCATTAGGAAGGGAGGTATGTTAACCACTTTGTACGTTAACATGGCTTCACTCACTTGATCTAGCGCAAGGGACTTTGCCATCTTACCTGCTCGAACATGCACTTATCTTTTGTAAGCAAGTGCTAGAACATATAAAGCAACCTTAGCCTAGTATGAAAACTAGTCACTTGTATATAATTCATTTTAGACCATAAGCAATATACAATCATTTCCTTATAATAGTTTACTTGTGAGCTCTCCTCTTACTTCTTTGTTTGCTTGCTTGTATATATCATTGAATCTTGCTTGCTTGGTAAATGCATTTGATGAATGCATTGCTAGATAGGTATATACAAGTGACTAGTTTTCACACAAGGCTGACCAAACTTCAAAATGGTTTGGTCTCATTACTAGTCTTAAGTACACATGTTGTTCAAGTCAAGAGCTAACCTTAGCCTTGCTGAAGCATGTGTCATTGGGTCTTACCTTAGTGTGTTATAAACTATAACTTCCCTATGTGGGTGCACTAGCTCATCCATCACATCCTCACTCTGTTGTCACACCGGAATGCTTCTTTGCCAATGGGGTAAAGGGAGAGCTCTCTATGCCTTGATGGAGGTGATAATATACCCACCTTTGAAGCTAATGGGAGAAGAAGACCTACAATCGCAACTCATTTTTTACACTAAGGAATGGACGATCATTCGCTTGCAATTAGAATAGTTGGGATCTCCCCTTCTTCCCTACTCTTTATTTCTTGTGCTCTATTGAATCTTGCATGCTTGATGGATGCTTGCTACATAGGCTTATTTATAGGTTTCCTTCTTACATTAGCTTCTTCTTCTTTTCTTGCCTTTTGTAAGAGAGAATCATCATGAATGCTATCTCTGTTTGCCACCATCTAGGCATAGGGAGCTCTTCCTTCACCCTATTGTCAAAAGAGCACTCTGGTGTAACAACATAGTGAGGGCACAATGAACAAGTTAGCACACTCACTATTGTGGCTCAAAAAGGCAAGACTTAATGACACATGATTCGGCAAAGCATAAGGTAAGCTCTTGACTTGAACACCTGACTACTTTTGAGGAGGGGTATGGAAAGTGAAGGGCTTGGAGGTTGAAGAGATTGTTGATGGTTGGTGAGGCTCAAGTTAACATGGAAGCTAAAGTTAACATAGAACATTTTGAGCAAGGTAGTAAGGAGTTGGTGTGAGGTTCTTGGGATATAAGAGCTTTGGTTTCTAAGGTGTAGTTTCGTGTTAGGTGTTTTGGGAGGTTTTGGGAAGTAGAGGCTTTGTTATTTATAGAGACTCCTGATAATGAGGATGGTACTTTAGGATGAGGGGTAGTCAATAATGGGGCCCTTTTGGGAGGGGGTAAATCAAGATAGGTACCTCCATTGTTTCCTCTTTAGTGCATAGAGACACTACCACCTCCTTGGCATGGGGAGCTTCAGTGTTGTGAATTCGACTCATATCTAAGGTCACTTTGTCTTGAAGTGCAACAAGATCAAGTATAAAGAATCTACTCCACAAGATTATTATCCATGCATACTTTTTGGTTAGCATATCCAACATATGATGCCCTTGCATCTATAAGCATGGGCAGGGTCAAAAAGAAATATGAGTACAAATTCCCTTTTTTTGAGCCCGGGTGTAAAGATTTTCAGAATTTCGAGTGTGAAAACTGTTACTGAATCAAAAACAAAAAACTAGAAAAACAAGCTGGCCTACCATCCTCCTAAATGTATTCGTTTTGTATGATCCAGTACTACATCAATAAACTCACCCGTGTAGATGGAGGCCTACTTCTCTCTTTTTAAAAAACACATTTTTACGTAAACTATGTGATGGTAAAGTGGACCCTATGTATGCATTGACTACAATAAAGACTATACATATATAATAAAGGTGAACTGGACCTTACGTTCTGACTAAGGTACAACATATCTCGATCATATACACGTATTTTGGATCCTCAAAAAGATGGTGCCAGCACAAATACCAAAATTTCGGATCACAGCCAGTGAAGAACATAAATGACTACTTGTTTGAGCCTTTGGAAACTTTGCCACACTACTTATCACAATCCATATACACAAAGCCACCCAATAAAAGGAACCAGATATAACATGTAATTTGGAACTGTTGAAGCAAACAAAACACATACATATGTATATGTAATTGAACAAATCATCCTTTCCAAGGCACATGCCTTTTGTTGGATTAGTCCATATGCAAATGACACAAAATGACAATTGACATTACAAGACCACCCCATCCGCCATCGTCCCACCCCCCTTACCTCCCCATCCACCTTTTATACCATAGTCTCACTGCAACAGCGCACAACCTTAACGAACATGCCTTATCCGATCTTCACGACCAAGGCCAATTGATTTCTGGGCATCCTGAATACCCTTTGGATCTGTAAAAGAACGTCCCACTTTATCAGCAGAAAAGCACAACAGGCAATGTCAGGCATGCAAGTACCTGGAAATCTATTTTAGAACAAAACACCTACCGAAAAATTGCGTGAAAATTCGTGTAAAGAAGCCCACATTGCGAGCTACATTTCTACCGAGTTCAAGAGGAAGAGGCATCAGCAAAGTGTCCAAGCTAAACACTTTTTTTAGGAACTGCAAGCAAAAAAAATCAGCACAGAAGTGATCCTCCCTCTCTCTCTCTCTCTCTCTCTCTCTCTCTCCATCATACCCAGACCACGTGCTAGTGCAGGAGCTCAGCCGAGAGGGGTGACACTCAACAGAGCCACTGAGTTATGCAGAGCTCGATGCCCCAGACCCCATGGCCCTCGCCCACGGCCACACCACCACAGGAGGATCCGGGCCATCATCTCCCATCATCGCAGCCTTCTCGCGCCAGCTCAGTTTTACCACCTTGAGCACCATGTCACAGCGGCCCATGAGGATGTATTAGGGTGATATGAGAGCTCTCTGCTCATGTACCTCGATCAGTTCTAGATTTTTGTTATCTTTCTTTATTACAATCTTGTACAAAGGATGATGTACCTCATGTATATGATGTAACGTTTTGGTCTCATAGGCCATTTTGGCCTTTTGAAGATGTTAATACAACTTTCTTTCCCTCTCTCTCTCTCTCTCTCTCTCTCTCTCTCTCTCTCTCTGGGTTCTGCTGCTTGCTGTGTGGTAGGACTGCCCAATGCCCATACCCTGCAATGCCCACGAGCGCTGCACCTTTTCCAAATTTTCCAATTTACTGCCCATTTGCAGTCACAGACGCACATTTGCTGCCCCAATCACATCTGCTGTTCCCCAATCGCCCAGTCGCCATCTCAATCGTCAATCTGCTGGCCCCAATCACCCATTTGCTGCCACCTTAAACTCTAAACCCGCCCTCTTCTGCCTGCTTTCTCTGTTTTGCTCTTCGCCCCTGCAAACAAGAACAAGAACCTGCTCTTCCCTGTAATAACCATCCATGACAAGGTCAGCAAAATGGAACGGCGAGTATGGGAAGCTGAAGGAAATCCTCAAAAAAATCGAGAATACTCATATTGCCGATGCAAGAACTACACAATATGGCCCTTTCATGGCCGATATATTTATTTTTTAAGCTGATCAGCATGAGAGAGAAATAAGTGCTCTCTCAAGGCAAAGACTATAGTCCGGAAGGACAACAAGGACAACAATGGAAAGCTGCATAAACAGCTCAAAAAGAAGCCTCAGCAAGACGCTCTCAAAATTGAGCTAAACCAAATCAAGGAGAAGAATGTGGGGCTCCTTCAGGACATGCATGCTACAAAAATGGATGTATATGAAGCTTCCAAATGGGTGAAAGTGGTCATGAAGAAGAAAACTGTGATCCAATCCTGCACAGACCATAGCACCGCCACCCTGAGAAACCCTGTCTGCAAGAGCAGCAGCTGTGCCATCGAAAGAACACAGCGCCACCTGCACCCGTTCCACCAGAAAAGGAGGGGCCGCTGCCAAAGCTGCCAGGAGTGGGAGGAGGCACCACTGAGAATGGGAGGAGGCGCCGGAAGAGAAAGGATCAGCCGCCACGTCAACAGTGATGTAACTCCCCCCCGTAGAAACTTCTATATTCAGATAGAAGCTTTTACAAGAAACCAAGGTGTGGGTGCAGACTTGCACCGGATTTTCCACAGAGCGTCAGCAGGCTTTTGCCAAGATCACTATCCAGGACCAAGATACAAACAGCACCAAAAGCTGTCCAAAACTGTCTCAAAACAGCCACAAATTCAGCCCCAAAACACCACTGTTACACGGCCAGATGCGTGAGAGAATCACCAGCTGAAAACCCACGTGTGGAGCTGTAGGGCCGCTGTATAATAAACAAACAACCACTCTGCAGGTGACCAGCAGCCAAAAGAGAGAAGTTGTGCTGCTGTGAACAGTGTGCAGCCAGAGAGAAAAAGGAGCCAGCTGCTGCCCACTTGTACAGCCAGCGCTCAGTAGGAAAGAAGAACTGTGCGGCCAGCGCTGAGAGGGAAAAGGGAAACAAGAAGCAAGCCGGCTGCCTGCTGTACGGCCAACGCTGTAGGAGAGAGAGAGGAAAGAACTTCTGCTGACCAGGAGGAGTGAGCGCCAGATGCTGAAAACAGCCCTCCCTTGCCTCTTTAATAGAGTCGATGTGCTTTTCCCTTTTATGCCAAAAGTGGCTTGGCTATCAAAAATAGCTGCTTTTATGCTTTTCCCAAACTTGCTTCCCAAGTTTTAGCTAGGTGCCTCTTTTTGTCCACCTATCCATGCCCAAAATAATAATATGTACAGCCCTTCATTAATGCTGTGTGAACACACTGACTTATAAGCATTATAAGTCACTTTGATGAATAAAATCCCATGCTACTCATGCTCTATAGTCATCTTTCAAGTCAAGCTTTGCCAATAGATGCTTTAGCTTTTTGTGGAAAATCCCCGTTCTCATCTTGGTTATGTTCTCTGTATGGGCTTGCCCCAAAACACTGATCAAGACTGGTGAAGGGACCAAATGGTGACATCCCCTCCATCTTATAAAGCAATTGACCGCAATTGTATAAACCTTATACCACTGAAAAACTCTTCAAGTGTAGCAGATGCACTGCCAATCTGTAGCATCCGTAAGTCCAGATCCAAGATCCAAAGTCACATACGGACACAAGAGCCAACCGTATCAAGAAAGAAACTTTATCCATATCCCGAGTCATAATAACCAGACACAGGCACAAGAGCCATCTGTGTCCCAAATATTCATAAATCCATAAGTAGCTTTAAGTACCTGCGAAAAGAGAATGAGCAAAATGCATAGCCACAAGACATCTTGCCATGCCATTGGACTGCATAAGAGCACCACTCCTATGATCCATACACATGTTCCATGAAACCATAAATGCTCGCCAAGGTTCTCCCTTTCCTCGCGACTTTACTCACTAGGGTCACCAACCCTTCCATGAGTCCGGATACTAACTCACTAGAGTCACCAACTCTTACATTAGTTCAGATTCTAACTCAGTAGAATCACCAACTCTTACAAAATACTCACTCGACACTCACCAACTCTTCCATGATCCCATGAGTAACTGTAACTAGTCAAGGACCCAGAGCGATAGACAGCCACTTCAAATGCCAGATAGAGCTTTGAAAGCACATTGAAAGAACCATAAACAAAATAAAAACACCCCACTGAGCCGGAATGGCCGGCCCCCCTAGAAACTTCTTTATTCAGATAGAAGCTTTTACAAGAAACCAAGGTGTGGGTGCAGACTTGCACCGGATTTTCCACAAAGCGTCAACAAGGCTTTTGTCAAGATCACTATCCAAGACCAAGATACAAAAACAACACCAAAAGCTGTCCAAAAATGTCTCAAAACAGTCACAAATTCAGCCCCAAAACACCGCACTGTTACACGGCCAGATGCGTGAGAGAATCACCAGCTGAAAACCCACAAGTGTGGAGGCTGTATGGCTGCTGCATAATCAGCAAACAACCACTCTGCAGGTGACCAGCAGCCAAAAGAGAAGTTGATGCTACTGTGAACAGTGCGCAACCAGAAGAGAAAAAGGAGCCAGCTGCTGCCCACTAGTGAAGGGATTTAATGGTGATAGTGATGTCATCACCGCATCAGCAAACCAATTATAACAAACTCGCTATTTGCATTCTTGTGATTTGTGCATCCAAGGGAGTGCATTCAGGACCTTCAACATCACTTTCGAGTAACATTTTCAGAAGTTTTTTGGAAGTTTGCTTTTGAGCCTCTCTCTCTCTCTCCAAGTTTTTGGTCATTTGGTGTATCAACTCTTTGGAGAGAGTTTTTGTTGGTTACACTTTTGGGGCAATTGTACTTGCAATAGCGAAGTTCATCGGTGCATGTACAAGTTGTCACCATTTGGCCACCCATTTGGTCCATCTCCATTTCTGGTGCCACTTCTATGGGACTGTCACTCCATAGAGCAGTGAAATTTGTGCCATGTTCACATGAGGCCAGGCTAGTGTCTCATGTGAAAGGACCAGTTACTTTGTGTCACATGGACGGGAACCAGTTTCGTGCCACCCGTGTGTGACCAGGATCATGTCATTGTTAGACATCATCATCCCCTTGTTGTTGGCTTCCTGTGTGGTGTCCTATTTTAGCCTTTAGGGCTGACCATGTTAGCTAGAGGGGATGGTGTCATGGCCCTGTGAAAATGGAACAGCACAAGTGTGGGCATGGTGGTTGCTGAGTCAAAATATTGAATGATTCACATGGGGGGTGCCCGGACAGAGTTAATGATGTGTGGACATCCCTAGGTGTGAAGGGGGGGGAACTAGAACATTAAAATTTTAATGTTTAATGAAGGTTGCCCCTAGGCCTTAGTGGCCCCTAGGGAACTTTAATATTTATTAAAGTTGGGACCCTAGGATTATTATGGGGAGGGGGCAGCTCCACTTTTGGAGTGCATGCCTGTCTCTCTACTCTCTCTCTCTTCTTTTTGGCAATCGTGGAGCATACGTGCTGTTGGGAAGCATGGAAAGCAAGAGGAGGAGGAGTCGACTGCTGAAGGGTGTGCTGCTGCTGTTTTCTCTGTGCAAACCAGCCGTACAACTCTATACGGACAAGCTGCTGCAAGTACACTCTCTGGTACAGGCTGCGCACAGGTGTTGCTGCGGGTACAACTGCTGGTACAGGCTGTCGTAAATGTTTTTACTGTACTGAAGAGGGACACATGTCATTTAATTGTCCCAAGAGGAAGTCCCAAAAGGACTTTGATAATAAAGGAGAGCCCAAGTCAAAGAAACCAAAACCTTCTGCAGGGTTAGTTCCTGATCTTGTGGGGGAACAGCCAGGTGGTGAAGAGACAGAGTTGTGCAGGGCATGGGGCAAAGTGAGAGATCAGAATGCCTTGATATTCTTTGACACAAGTGCTAGAGCCAACTTCATTTCACCAGATTTGGCTGGCCAATTGGGGATTCGTGCAGAGGAGATGGGGCCGTTACATGAGGCTAATATGGCTTGTCCCAGGGTATGCAGAACCCGTTACTCCTATCATTGGGAAGCTCCGGCTTCATTTGCAAGGTTATGTGGACAGTGAAGAGTTCTTCATCATGCCACTTAATGGCTGTGATGTTTTGTTGGGGATGCCATGGTGCCACAGAGTACATGCGGTGGTGGATACTTACAATAGGAAAATCATTCTGACTCATAGAGGGAAAGAACATGTACTGGATGTAAAACTCAAAGGGGAATCTGTTCCTATTGTATCCGCTTCGGCAATTTCATCAATAATGAAAAAACATCTTTCCGCGTACTTGATTTATGTAAAGGATGCACAAGATGATGAGTCTAAGT
Source organism: Cibotium barometz (assembly GCF_041138505.1). Lineage (NCBI taxonomy): Eukaryota > Viridiplantae > Streptophyta > Polypodiopsida > Cyatheales > Cibotiaceae > Cibotium > Cibotium barometz. The sequence goes on along the minus strand of NC_141048.1, from coordinate 29,316,561 downwards.
CTAATTTGTCTATGTTAGATAAGGACAGGACTGATTTCTTATGTGGGTTTCAAGATTGTTTTTCCGAGTCATTGCCAGGAGAACTTCCTCCTGAGAGGCCAGAAGATCATGCCATTGATCTAATTCCTGGTAGTACTCCACCGAATAGATCGTCGTACCGTGTTAGTGCAGCCCAACAGGAAGAGATTATGAGTCAGGTGCAGGAGCTTTTGAATAAAGGGTCGATACAGCCTAGCTCATCACCCTTTTGCTCACCTGTACTCTTGGTGCAAAAGAAGAATGGTTCTTGGCGCATGTGTATTGACTACAGGGCGCTGAACAAGAACACCATCAAGAATCGATTCCCCATACCGAGGATCGATGACATTTTGGATCGCTTACAGGGCTCCACAGTCTTTAGTCGCATTGACTTGAAAAGTGGGTATCATCAGATACGAATTAGACCCGAGGATGTGCATAAGACAGCATTCCGAACCACGTTTGGATTGTATGAGTTCTTGGTTATGCCCTTTGGTTTGACAAATGCACCTGCCACATTTAACAGAATGATGGATAGGATTTTCACGCCTCATTAGAGAGTTTGTGGGCACATTCTTTGATGATATGATTGTGCATTCACAAACTGAGGAAGAGCATAGAAGGCATCTGGCCATTGTGTTTGCAGAACTCAGGAACCATAGGCTGGTTGTAAATGGCAAAAAGAGTGAGTTCTTTTTGCAAGAGATACATTTCTTGGGGCATATTGTGTCTAAGCATGGAGTCCGTATCGATCCAGCAAAGGTGGAAGCAATTCTTAATTGGCCAGATTTGAGGACCGTGCATGATGTACGCAGCTTTCTAGGATTGTGTTCCTATTACACGCGGTACATACGGTACTTTGCTGAAATTGCTTCGCCTCTTCATGCCTTGACAAAGAAGGCAACTCTGTTTAGATGGGTTGATCGGGAAATTACAGCATTCAAAAAGCTCAAAGAAAAGCTTACTTCGGATCCAGTATTGGTGTTACCGGACCTCCGAAAGGCTTTTATTGTCCAGTGTGATGCATGCGGAAGTAGCATTGGTGCAGTTCTCATGCAAAAGGGACATGTGATAGCTTATGAGAGTAGAATATTGCAAGATGCCAAGAAGCATTTACAGGTTTATGAGAAAGAGATGTTGGCTGTAATTCACGCTCTTTCTACATGGAAACACTACTTGCTTGGGGCTGATTTCACTGTGCAGACAGATCATCAGCCCTTGCGTTATTTCCTCACGCAGACTAAGCTTTCAGAGAAGCATATACGTTGGGCAAACTTTTTGTCTATGTTTCACTTCCAGATTGTGCATGTGGAAGGCAAAAAGAATGTAGTGGCAGATGCTTTATCACGCAAGCCACAGGTCTCTGCAGTTTCACTTGCTTATCATCATGAGCTTGATGAAATGAAAGAGCAATATGCCCATGATGAGGACTTTGAAAAGTTGTATGATCAGATGTCTGAGGGTCAACGACATGAGCACTATACTCTCAGAGATGGATTTTTATTGATGCATGGCCGACTGTGTGTTACCAGGCCATTGCGACTCAAGGTTATGATTGAAAGTCATGCTCCACCGTATGCAGGTCATAGAGGTATTGACGCCACGGTAAAAGCAATGGAGACTTTCTTTTATTGGCCAACCTTGAGAAGAGATGTTGATGCCTTTGTGCGGCAATGCATCGTATGTCAGAAGGTAAAGTTTGACCGTCAAAAGACACCAGGGTTATTACAGCCTTTACCTATTCCAGATAGACCTTGGGAGAGCATTGCCATGGATTTTATATTTGATCTTCCACGGACACAAACGGGCAATGATGGCATTTGGACTATCATATGCAGGTTCAGTAAGCAGGCTCATTTCATTCCCGTGCGTAAGACGATCAAAGTGGATCATATGGTGAAGTTGTTCATGGCGAACATCTTCAAGTATCATGGCTTGCCTACGTCTATCATTAGTGACCATGATCCACGGATGACGAGTTTATTTTGGAGAGGATTGTTTGACAACATGGGTACAACTCTCAAGTTTTCATCGTCATTTCATCCGCAAACAGATGGTCAGTCAAAAGAGGCTAACTCTACAGTGTTGGATCTTCTCAAGTGTTATGTATCAGAGCACAAGCAACAATGGGAAAAGTATCTTTCTTTGGTGGAGTTTGCATATAACAACACTGTACATACCTCGACAGGCAAGGCGCCTTTTGAGATTGTGGAAGGAGGGAAGAAGGTACCACCCATTTTGCATACAAAGGATAAGATCTTTGAGGCTGATCAGTATGTGGAGAGTATGGATGAAGCTTATCGGAGGGTTAAGTTGGCACTCCAGAAAACTCAGCAGAAGCAAAAGAAAGCCGCAGACCGACACAGACGTGCTTTAGAGTTTGCATTGGGTGATTGGGTTCTTTGCGCTTTGAAAAGGCTAGACTCAAGAAGATGAAGGGTAAAGAGCGCTTATTCCCTAAGTTGAGCATGCGTTATCATGGGCCTTTTCAGGTATTGGAAAAGATTGGTGAGGTAGCCTATCGTTTGAAGCTACCAGATCACTGGAGGATTCACAATGCTTTTCACGTGAGTCTCCTTAGACCTTTCCGTGGGGATGTGCCTGAGGATGTATCAGATGAGGCTCAGCCGGAAGTTGAGGAACTTGATGAGGTTCTGATTCCAGAGCAGATACTGGCACATAAGGAAAGAAAGGTACGAGGTAAAGTTTCCCGTCGCTATCTTGTGAAGTTCAAGAACTATTCACCGATGGATGCGAAGTGAATGGAGGAAGGTGACTTAACAGATTCACCTCAGATTTTGTAGCTTTATCTCGATGCCTTTGAGTTAGAGCCGACTCTTGTTGTGGCTCATTCAGGTTCAGCAGAGCAGGGGTCTGAAGCATTACCTGATGCTCAAGAGGGAGGTAGCACCTCCACTCCCTTGATACAGACAGGCTCAGATGACATCTAGAGGTCGCTTGGTGCAGTTTTCATCTCACCCGAAGGTACTGATGGCTGACAGTACATCTGTTTATGGGACTTCTATGATATATATGTACTAGTCACATGGGATTTTGTGGATATGTATGGTTCACAGTGGTATACAACTTGGACTATTACTACGCCATTATTTTGCAGTGAATGATGTTGATACATGTGCATGGCTTAGAGAGATTGGGACGCTAATCTTGCCATATTGTATATTTCACTTTGGATATTTTGCTGTATCACTAGAATGCAATCGAGGACGCTTGCCATTTTTCAAGAGGGGGGTATGTCATGGCCCTGTGAAAATGGAACAGCACAAGTGTGGGCATGGTGGTTGCTGAGTCAAAATATTGAATGATTCACATGAGGGGTGCCCGGACAGAGTTAATGATGTGTGGACATCCCTAGGTGTGAAGGGGGGGAACTAGAACATTAAAATTTTAATGTTTAATGAAGGTTGCCCCTAGGCCTTAGTGGCCCCTAGGGAACTTTAATATTTATTAAAGTATTATGGGGAGGGGGCAACTCCACTTTTGGAGTGCATGCCTCTCTCTCTACTCTCTCTCTCTCTCTTCTTTTTGGAAATCGTGGAACATACGTGCTGTTGGGAAGCGTGGAAAGCAAGAGGAGGAGTCGACTGCTGAAGGGTGTGCTGCTGCTGTTTTCTCTGTGCAAACCAACCGTACAGCTCTGTACGGACAGGCTATGCAGGTACACTCTCTGGTACAGGCTGCGCACAGGTGTTGCTGCGGGTACAACTGCTGGTACATGCTGCGCACAGGTGCAGAATTGCTGCTGCAGGTTCTGTTGCAGGTACAGCTGTACGGACAAGACAGAAACGCTCTGACAGAGGCCGTACAGCAAGTACAGTCACCTGTACGACTGCTGACAGGTGGCCGTACAACAGGTACAGAACTGTACCTTCAGGTACACGAGTACATCATTACAACTACAGGCGACGTACTTTCTGGTACAGATAGAGCCGTACAGTTGCAGGCGGCACTCTCCTTGGTACAGTGCAGAATTTTCAAGTATGTACAGTCAAGTACAGCATTGAGGTGGATGCAAAGAGGAAGGTACAGACAAGTACACTCACACGTGTGAAGCAGGGTTGTTGAAACAAGTGCCTACAAGTACAGATTGGTACCATTACTTCCTCCGGAGCAGATCCACGAGCTGATTTTGGGTAAGCTCTGAATTTGTTCATCTATCTCTCTTTCTATTGCTTTATGTCTGTTGCAGATTTGAGCTATCTGGCCCCTTGTGAGAGGAGGGGTATGGCAGATTGAAAAGGGTGGAGACAGAGGTTGAACAGTGAATGTATGTATGAGCTGAGATGTTGAATCATGTGCTTGAGATATGCCAGATGTATGCTCATGGCTACCCTGCTTAGTGGCCTTGGCTGATCAAAGGAAGGCAAAGTGTGTTGCTTTGAGACACAGATCTGTGATTGTGAATCCTATGTGCTAAGAGGTATTGTGGGCTGTCAGATTGGACATACAGGTGTAATCTCTTAGCTGATTTTGTTGTACTCAGCCTTTCATGCTTTTGAAATTGAATAAAGAAATACCGCAAGGGGCGCCAAGCTTTGGGGCCAACAGGTGTCGATTTATTTTCAGATTTGGGGCACTCTAGCTCCTTCATATCTAGACTACAAGTGGAAGGGTGACTGCTAGTCCACCGCACTTTGGTTTATACCAGAGGCCGGTTTCAATGGTCACCCCTCACATCTTTTCCCATATTTTATCCCCATTTTATGGAGTCTTGGACATTTTATCCTAGTCGTGGAGAGCTGGTTAGCTGCCCCTACATGGGCATATATATAGCAGGTCCCTCCCTCGCTCTTTTTCATTGCTTAGCATTGTTTGTTGCAGTCCCTCACATATGAGGTCTTCTCCCCTCTTGCTCAGGACTTGTATTCTTGTTTGGTGATATTGAAAGCAAGTATACACCTGTGTTTCCTCTCTCTCTCTCTCTCTCTCTCTCTCTCTCTCTCTCTCTCTCCTGTGTTTCCACTTTCCATCTTCCGTTGTGCATTCTATCATGGTATCAGAGCACCAGTGACGTGCAGTGTTGGATGCTCCCTCCTCTCCCTCTTGCGTTTTTCTTCTCAGTCTTGCTGCTGGTTGGCCTGCCTCTTCCATGCGTTTTTTCCACACCAGTTTGAGGTCATCCGTCACCGGTTTGACCCCTAAGATCCTCTACACACCTATCGGCTGCTCTGTTTCAGGGCAACAGCACTTTGTGTGCTGCGTTTTTTTCTACAAGTGGTTTTGCAACAGTTTTCAGTATTCATCTTCTCCTGTAGTGCTAGCAGCTTGTTCTGTGCATGACAGCATCAGTATATGTGCTGCGTTTTTTCTCCTACAGGTTTTCTAATGCTGATTTACTGATCTAAGGCTTCGTGGTTCCATACACCTCTGCGTTTCCAGAATCTGCCTTGTCTACAGCCTTTTTTTTACCTTTGCGTTTTCAGAATTCCAGCCCTGGTTGCTGCGTTTTTTCTGGCCTGATCTTGCTAGTAGCTCTACCTTCCCTTGGGCTTCATCAGTTGGACCTGAAGGTACCTTCTCTTCAGCGTTTTTCCTCATGCAGCGTCGCGGAAGCATACAAGCAGCGTAGGGGAGAGACGAGTTGACGAACAAGTCGACCTTAGTAGCAACAATGAATTAGATTAATACAATGGTGGGCAAAGGGTGCTTTATATACATATAAGTGGAACTGCCCGACCCAACAAGGTTAAAAGAGTTTAATAATAAACCTTATCTAGGCTATTTTCCCACAAGAGATGCAATACTTCTAACACCCCCTCTGCAACTCATAGTGGGCATAGGTGAGCAAGCCAAGTTGATGAAGATGCAACCATGGACACTCCAGCATTGCAGTTACTGGATACACCTCAGAAAACAAAACAATCAACCTATCTTCACAAGAAGAATGCCATCTTGAGCTTCAACTGCCACATAGAACAATGAACTGTAGACACCACCACGTCTATGATTCCCCATTCGTTAAACTATGAACACATCACGTCCAAAAAACTCTGAACATTGAACTGGGAACACATCCCATCCAAAATCCTCTAACAATGAACTTGGAACACATCCCATCCATAGTTTGCTAACGATGAACTGCGAACAAATCACGTCCATAGTGTTGTCAAGCTGTTCCTTCCCAGATGCATGTGACTTGAACTCCGACACAGGGTCCAATGCACTTGATGGGAGCTCCGATTAGCCCCCTCTCCCACTCACGTGCCTCTCTATGGCTGAAGCATGTGACAGGGGACTCCATATAATTATGCTATAATTAACACCTCCCAGTCCCCCTCTGCTCTGTTAGCATGACGGGAATTCGAAGTGTCTCCGCACCGGAAAAACGGAGAACCTGTTCCAGATGGCCTGTTGTAGATCCACAGCACAGAACTAATCCGTACCGTCTGAGACAACCAATTGAAACACGGGAAAATTGTCCTCCATGAACCACAACCTGGGAGTGCATCATGGTCTTGATCCTCGAGACTGATCCTCGGTACCAGAATTCCATGACAACAGCAATGAAGCCTCGTCCACTGAAACAAATAATCACTCCACCGGATCACCCTTTTCGAGAAACTCACAAACTTGCCGAAAGCCTTCATCGCAAAGTCCCCAAAGGTCCTTTAAAAATGTTCACCCAAACTCGAAATTCAAAGCGCGCCGGTACATACTCCAAGAAGCCTATAAGGAAAACCTTCACTTTACGAAAATTAACGCTACCAAAAATTGGAATCCTCGCCATGCTCAGTACACCGTTAAGAGGAAAACGCTCGCACAAGTGCCAGGGTTATGCACAACGTGGCCATCACCTCATCATCAAAGGCCTGTCATGGCACCACCGCGAGCACAAAAGAGCACGACGTCACCAGCAGCAGCAAAAGGGCAGCTACCAGCACACACCATGGAGGCCCGACATACAGACAGCAGCACTGATAGCACTCCGACAACAAGGCCAACATCACATCACGGCAAGAGTCCACAGCAACACTCACAGCACCAAGATCATCTCAGTCTTCTCCATCTTCACCTTTGCGCACGCTCGAGATCACAGAGCCTCGAGCTCTAATACCATGTTAGAAATGGCAGCATCGCAGAAGCATACAAGAACTGTAGGAGAGAGAGGAGAGAGAGAGAGAGAGAGAGAGATGAGTTGACGAACAGGTCTACCTTAGTAGTAGCAATGAATTAGATTAATACAATGGTGGGCAAAGGGTTCTTTATATACATATAAGTGGAACTGCCCGACCCAACAAGGTTAAAAGAGTTAAATAATAAACCTTACCTAGGCTATTTTCCCACAAGAGATGCAATACTTCTAACACCCCCTCTTTCATCCACTTCCCTTGCACATAGTTCAACATTCAGTTGCCAGCCATTGCCATTGTAAACTTTACTGCTGTTATAAAAGGTGATCTTGTCCAACTCTCTCAATCTCCTTTGCACTCTCATATGTTTACTGTTTATGCTTCCGCCTGTGCTTTCTCCTTCATGGTATCATACACTTAGGTCTAGGCTGCTCCAAACTATGCACATCTGCCCACCTTTCCCTCCTTTTGCTGTGTGTTTTTCTCCACATCTCTCCCGGCTGCAGATCTATGACAACAGTGGCTGCGTTTCCCAAACAGTGCTGCATTTTCAGGTCCAGCCAGCCGGCTGTTTGCTGCAGGCCAGTTTTGGTGGCTGCATTTTCTCCTACAGAGGCAATCCGACCAGTTCACTTGGCTGCGTTTTCTTCTACAGAGGTAAAAGGTGGAGTTGTGGCTGTGTTTTTTGCACCGGCATCTATTTTTGGTCAGTTCTTTGCATTTGGTGCTGCCAGACAAGTGGCCCTACATTGTCTTCTTCCTCCACAAGTCCTTGCCCTTCCGGTAGGAGGTTCCCGGTGGATCTTGGACTGTTTTGCTGCTGTCCCGCCTCTTTCTCTCTACGGTTTGAGAGGGGGCTGATTGTTCCTGGTGCCTCGCTTCGTTGAAAAGCACTTGAGAGAAGTGTTTGAGAGCTAAGATTTGTTCTTTGCTGCTGTGGATATGGCTCCCCCTATATGAACAAAGATGACAAGTTGAAAGGACCCAACTACGCTAATTGGAAGCTTCAGATGCGGGTCTGGTTCATCCACAAGGGTTTCTGGGGCATTGTTCAGGGCACTGAAAGGAAGCCAGAGCGTCCTCAAAACTCTAGGCAGTGGACTCAGGATTAGGAGGATGAATTTGTTGTGGAATTACAAGATTGGGAGAATCGGGACTCGAAGGCGCATTCTGTGATTGTGCGGACCATCACCGAGGAGGTCTCACCGGGGACAGTGCAAACTCTCACCAATGCTCATCAGGTATGGTCAAAGTTGGAGGATCTCTTTGCACGAGATTCATCGATGAGGGCAGTTACCTTGAAGGGGCAACTCTACGGTTTGTTATTTCCTAAAGGCAATTCAATGCAATCTTTTCTCATGAAGGCCAAGGTTATCCATGACCAGTTACTGGCTATGGGTGCTGCTTTGTCCTCTTCTCAGTTGTGGCTGCTCTTATCCTCACCAAGCTTCCTCCGGACTATGATGTGATTTCTCGATCTTTGCAGTGCCAGGTCACATCCACTCAGTTGGATTTTGATGATCTTAGCTCCCACTTTTGGAGGAGTCGTCCGTTCGCATCTCATACGGTAAATTGAAGGTGTCAGTCAACACTTCTGACCAGGCACTTTCCTCAATTCAAAAGAAAGGTCGGAGTCATTGCTTCTCTTGCGGGAAAAGAGGACATTTGTCCAAGGATTGTTTGTCCAAAAAGAAGGACAAGACCAAGGGCAAGGCTTCATCTCAGAGAAAAGGCAAAGACACGACACTGGATAGTGATACACATTCTAGTACCACTTCTAGGGCTCCCAAGGTGCTTCCGGCTCAAGAGATCCCAGATGGTGTGCTTCTCTAGTACACATGCAATTTCCCCCCATGTGCTTCTAGCCAGAAGAGGCTTGTGAGCGGGAGAGGGGGCTGATTACAGTTCCACCTACTAGTGCATGGGAGCCGTGATTCAGAGTTCCAAGCATTACACATCTGACAGGACATGGTTATCTTTGGTACAATAGAGATTATGAACTGGATCTATTCCAAGTTCATTGTTCGAGGCTTTTTGGACGTGATGTGTTCCATCCATTGTTGGGGATTATGGGCGCAGTATGTCCAGCAACTCGTCATCTATTTTTTGGAGTTCGTTGCACACTTATGTAGGAATTCGTGGCCAAGCAAAGTTCCTTGCTGTTCGTGGTGGCATCTTGTTTCGAGGAAACACGTTGGTTGATGCTCTCTCCGAGGTGATTCCAGTATTCGCGGTGTTGGAGGGTCCATGGTTGCATCTTCATCGACTTATCTTCTTCCGACTCGTGCACACTATGAGTTGCAGAGAGGGTGTTAAAATTGTGCATCTTAGTGTTTTGGGGCTTTACTATTTATATGGAATTTCACTGGAATTTTCTCCTATTTATTTGTCCAAGGCCAGTCAGCCAGCCCTAGAGGCAGTCGGCCAGTTTCCTCCTGCACTATATAAGGAGTTCCCCATTATTCACTCTTTCATCCACTTCCCTTGCACATAGTTCAACATTCAGTTGTGCTGGGCCGCTGGCCATTGCCATTGTAAAGCTTTACTACTGTTATAAAAGGTGATCTTGTCCAACTCTCGCAATCTCCTTTGCACTCTCTCATATGTTTTTTGTTTATGCTACCGCCTGTGCTTTCTCCTTCAACCTGGTTGGCCTGAATTTTCAGGTTTGCAGCCCTTTGGTTGGCTGTGTTTTCTTCTCCAGTGGACACATCACATGCAGAGGGGGTTTTGTGTGGATTGTGGCTTTGGTGGCACTTCGGTACTTCAGGAGGACACTGAATTTCTGATTTCAGTCAGCGTTGTGCTGATTTTGGAGCATCTATACTTGTGCTTTGTTCCTGGCCTACACAGTTACCCGGTTTCTTCATGTTCCTTGCCCTCTGTTGGCGGTAGAGTCCTGTTTTTTTGATGAACAGCAATGTTTTAGCTGCGTTTTGCTTCCCAAAGGAGTTTTCTACACTCAGAGGGGGCTCATCTCCAGCTACTTCACTTGAGGATCAGTTTCAGGAGCTGTTTTGTGTCTGTAGAGATTTTCTTCTGTGACACGGGTTTACAGATTTTGAAGGAGAGTAGTGATCTTTTCAGAGATCCTGAGCAGAGTTTATGTTTTCTGAGCCTGTGTTCTTTGCAATGTTAGCAGAGAAAGGAGGGTGTTTTTCCTGTGAGGTGTGATCTGAAACCGGCCTCTGATAGAAAACCAGAGTGCGGTAGATTAGCAATCACCCGTCCACTTGTAGTCTAGATGTGAAACAAAGCAGATTGGAGCTAGAGTGCCCAAATCTGAAAACACAGCGACACCTGTTGGCCCCAAAGCTTGGCGCCCCTTGCGGTATTTCTTTATTCAATTAAAATAATATGACTGGCTGAGTACAACACAAAGATCAGCCAAGAGTTTACACCTATATATCCAATCTGACGGCCCACAAATCCTTCTCAACACAGAGGATCTATGCACACAGATCTGTGTCTCCAAATAACACACTGTGCCTCCCTCTGTTCAGCCAAGATCACTAAGCACGCCAGCCATGGGCATACATCTGGCATAACTCAAGTGCATGATACATCTTCTCAGCTCAAACATACATGTGCTGTCCAAACTCTGTCTCAACCCTTGTCAATCTGCCATTCCCCTCCTCTCACAAGGGGCCAGATAACACATATCTGCAACAGACATCAAGCAGTAGAAAGAGAGATAGATGAACAGAAACAAGGCTTACCAAGTTCAGCTCGTGAAACAGCACTGGAGGAAGCAACAGCACCAATTTGTACTTGCAGGCACTTGTATCCACAACCCTGCTTCACACATGTGCTTGTTCTTGCCTGTATCCTCCTCCTGATGTTCACTCTTATGCTGTCCTTGAAAATACAGATCTGAAAATCAGCACTGTACCCGTCTGTACCACCTCGGGATACGTGCCAGGAGTTGTACTTGCACAAACAGTCGGCTGTCCTGATTCTGGTCGCCTGAATCTGAGTAACCAGGCCTGTCCAGCACCTGTCTACACCCCTGCAGCAACTGTACTTGCTGTACCTGGCTGCCCGTACACTGTACGGCTGCCGTACAGTACTGTACTTGCTGAAAATCTGACTGTACAGCCTGTGTAGGGCCTGTGCGCAGCCAGTCCAGCAGTGAAGAAGTCTCACAGCTTGTACCAAAGAGAGAGAGAGAGAGTGTGTACTTGCACAATCTGGCCGTACAGTGCTGTACGGCTGATTTACACTCAGAAAAACAGCAACAGCCCTCCAAATCTGCAGTCGACTTGCTCTTCCACCTTCCCACGTTTTGTCTACATGCGCTTCAAGGCTCCTCCACGACTCCTTTCCCAAAAAGCTAGAGAGAGAGGGAGGAGAGAGAAGCACTTACTCCAAAAGTGGCCCTCTTCCCAAATTAATCCCTAGGGCCCCAAACTTTAATAAGTTCCTAGGGCCACTAAGGCCTAGGGGCAAACTTTAATAAACATTAAAGTTTAATGTTTCTAGTTCCCCCCTTCACGCCTAGGGATGTCCACACATCTTAAACTCTGTCCGGGCACCCCCCATGTGAATCATAAAATATTCTGACTCTGCAACCACCATGCCCACACTTGTACTGTTCCATTTTCACAGGGCCATGACATACCCCCCTCTTGAAAAATGGCAAGCGTCCTCGATTGCATTCTGGTGATGCATCAAAATATCCGAAGTGAAATATACAATATGGCAAGATCAACGTCCCAATCTCTCTAAGCCATACACATGTGTCATCATTCACTGCAAACCAATGGCATAGTAATAGTCCAAGTTGTATACCACTGTGAACCATACATATCCACAACAATCTCCATGTGACTAGTACACATATATCATAGAAGTCCCATAAACAGATATACTGTCAGCCTCAGTACCTTCGGGTGAGATAAAATCTGCACCAAGCGACCTCTAGATGTCATCTGAGCCTATCTGTATCAAGGGAGTGGAGGTGCTACCCCCCTCTTGAGGATCAGGTAATGCTCCAGACCCATGCTCTGCTGAACCTGAATGAGCCACAATAAGAGTCGGCTCTAACTCAAAGGCATCGAGATAAAGCTGCAAAACCTGAGGTGAATCTGTTAAGTCACCTTCCTCCATCCACTTCGCATCCATCGGTGAATAGTTCTTAAACTTCACAAGATAGCGACGAGAAACTTTACCTCGGACCTTTCTTTCTTTATGTGCCAGTATCTGCTCTGGAATCAGAACCTCATCAAGTTCCTCAACTTCCAGCTGAGCCTCATCTGATACATCCTCAGGCACATCCCCACGGAAAGGTCTAAGAAGACTCACGTGAAAAGCATTGTGAATCCTCCACTGATCTGGTAACTTCAAACGATAGGTTACCTCACCAATCTTTTCCAAAACCTGAAAAGGCCCATAATATCGCATGCTCAACTTAGGGAATAAGCGCTCTTTACCCTTCATCTTCTTGAGTCTAGCCTTTTCAAAGCGCAAAGAACCCAATCACCCAATGCAAACTCTAAAGCACGTCTGTGTCGGTCTGCGGCTTTCTTTTGCGTCTGCTGAGTTTTCTGGAGTGCCAACTTAACCCTCCGATAAGCTTCATCCATACTCTCCACATACTGATCAGCCTCAAAGATCTTATCCTTTGTATGCAAAATGGGTGGTACCTTCTTCCCTCCTTCCACAATCTCAAAACGCGCCTTGCCTGTCGAGGTATGTACAGTGTTGTTATATGCAAACTCCACCAAAGGAAGATACTTTTCCCATTGTTGCTTGTGCTCTGATACATAACACTTGAGAAGATCCAACACTGTAGAGTTAGCCTCTTCTGACTGACCATCTGTTTGCGGATGAAATGACGATGAAAACTTGAGAGTTGTACCCATGTTGTCAAACAATCCTCTCCAAAATAAACTCGTCATCCGTGGATCATGGTCACTAATGATAGACGTAGGCAAGCCATGATACTTGAAGATGTTCGCCATGAACAACTTCACCATATGATCCACTTTGATCGTCTTACGCACGGGAATGAAATGAGCCTGCTTACTGAACCTGCATATGATAGTCCAAATGCCATCATTGCCCGTTTGTGTCCGTGGAAGATCAAATATAAAATCCATGGCAATGCTCTCCCAAGGTCTATCTGGAATAGGTAAAGGCTGTAATAACCCTGGTGTCTTTTGACGGTCAAACTTTACCTTCTGACATACGATGCATTGCCGCACAAAGGCATCAACATCTCTTCTCAAGGTTGGCCAATAAAAGAAAGTCTCCATTGCTTTTACCGTGGCGTCAATACCTCTATGACCTGCATACGGTGGAGCATGACTTTCAATCATAACCTTGAGTCGCAATGGCCTGGTAACACACAGTCTGCCATGCATCAATAAAAACCCATCTCTGAGAGTATAGTGCTCATGCCGCTGACCCTCAGACATCTGATCATACAACCTTTCAAAATCCTCATCATGGGCATACTGCTCTTTCATTTCATCAAGCTCATGATGATAAGCAAGTGAAACTGCAGAGACCTGTGGCTTGCGTGACAAAGCATCTGCCACTACATTCTTTTTGCCTTCCACATGCACAATCTGAAAGTGAAACATTGACAAAAAGTTTGCCCAACGTATATGCTTCTCTGAAAGCTTAGTCTGCGTGAGGAAGTAACGCAAGGTCTGATGATCTGTCTGCACAGTGAAATCAGCCCCAAGCAAGTAGTGTTTCCATGTAGAAAGAGCGTGAATTACAGCCAACATCTCTTTCTCATACACCTGTAAATGCTTCTCAGCATCTTGCAAAACTCTACTCTCATAGGCTATCACATGTCCCTCTTGCATGAGAACTGCACCAATGCTACTTCCACATGCATCACACTGGACAACAAAAGCCTTTCGGAGGTCCGGTAACACCAATACTGGGTCCGAAGTAAGCTTTTCTTTGAGCTTTTTGAATGCTGTAATTTCCCGATCAGCCCATCTAAACGGAGTTGCTTTCTTCGTCAAAGCATGAAGAGGCGAAGCAATTTCAGCAAAGTGCCGTATGTAACGCCTGTAATAGGAACACAATCCTAGAAAGCTGCGTACATCATGCACGGTCCTTAAAGCTGGCCAATTAAGTATTGCTTCCACCTTTGCTGGATCCATACGGACTCCATGACCAGACACAATATGCCCCAAGAAATGTATCTCCTGCAAGAAAAACTCACTCTTCTTGCCATTAACCACCAATCTATGGTTTCTGAGTTCTGCAAACACAATGGCCAAATGCCTTCTATGCTCTTCCTCAGTTTGTGAATGCACAATCATATCATCAAAGAATGTGCCCACAAACTCTCTATGAGGCCTGAAAATCCTGTCCATCATTCTGTTAAATGTGGCAGGCGCATTTGTCAAACCAATGGGCATAACCAAGAACTCATACAACCCAAATGTGGTTCGGAATGCTGTCTTATGCACATCCTCGGGTCTAATGCGTATCTGATGATACCCGCTTTTCAAATCAATACGACTAAAAACTGTGGAGCCCTGTAAGCGGTCCAAGATGTCATCAATCCTCGGTATGGGGAATCGATTCTTTATGGTATTCTTGTTCAGCGCCCTGTAATCAATACACATGCGTCAAGAACCATCCTTCTTCTGCACTAAGAGCACAGGTGAGCAAAAGGGTGATGAGCTAGGCTGTATCAACCCTTTATTCAAAAGCTCCTGCACCTGACTCATAATCTCTTCCTGTTGGGCTGCACTAACACGGTACGGCGGTCTATTCGGTGGAGTACTACCAGGAATCAGATCTATGGCATGATCTTCTGGCCTCTCAGGAGGTAGTTCTCCTGGCAATGACTCGGAAAAACAGTCTTGAAACCCACTTAAGAAATCAGTCCTGTCCTTATCTAACATTGACAAATTAGACTTAGACTCATCATCCTGTGCATCCTTTACATAAATCAAGTACGCGGAAAGATGCTTTTTCATTACTGATGAAATCGCCGAAGCGGATACAATAGGAACAGATTCCCCTTTGAGTTTTACATCCAATACATGCTCTTTCCCTCTATGAGTCAGAGTAATTTTCCTATTGTAAGTATCCACCACCGCATGTACCCTGTGGCACCATGGCATCCCCAACAAAACATCACAGCCATCCAAAGGCATGATGAAGAACTCTTCGCTGTCCACATAACCCTGCAAATGAAGCCGAAGCTTCCCAATGATAGGAGTAACGGGTTCTGCATACCCTGGACAAGCCATATTTGCCTCATGTAACGGCCCCATCTCCTCTGCGCGAATCCCCAATCGGCCAGCCAAATCTGGTGAAATGAAGTTGGCTCTAGCACCTGTGTCAAAGAAGATCAAAGCATTCTGATCTCTCACTTTGCCCCATGCCCTGCACAACTCTGTAGCTTCACCACCTAGCTGCTCCCCCACAAGATCAGGAACTAAGCCTGCAGAAGGCTTTGGTTTCTTTGGCTTGGGCTCTCCTTTATTGTCAGGGTCCTTTTTAGACGTTCTTTTGGGACAATTGAATGACATATGCCCCTCTTCAGTACAGTAAAAACACTTTTGAGCATCTCTCAAAGCCTGTCTTTCCTCAGAAGTCCTCTTGGGCATTGGCAACTTCTTATACTTTGTCTCTGAAGACCCTTTAGTATCACGAGAAGCATGCCCAAATTTTTCAGCTTTCTTGCTCAATTTCTTACTGCCTTTAAACCCAGATGAACCACCTGTGAGTAACGCATTAGCTGTCATAGCATTTTCAATCATCTGTGACATGTTCGTTACTCTTGTCTTTATACAATAATCTCGTACCTCCTTGGGCAGCCCACAACAATATTTCTCAACCTGCTCAGATAAAGGCACGGCACGATAAGAAGTCACTGGGAGTAGAGCTTCCCAAAACTTCTTGTTATAATCCTCCAAACTATCACACTTTGAAGCATCCAGCTTGTGCCATGCGGTCATAACATCCACCTCAAATGTAGATGTGAGCCATACGGAAGAGAAAACCTGTTTGAATTGGACCCATGTGGTGGATGCTATGCCCTGCAAAAGAAGAGTAGACCACCACTGCAAAGCATTGCCCTTGAGAAAAGTGGCAGCTTTCCTCACCTTAGAGGACTCGGTGTAATTCCCACCAGAAAAAGCAGCATCAAACTGCTGTAAAAAGGTAAGTGCCTTCAATTTATCCTTGGCTCCACTGAAAGTGTCAAACTTCACTGCAGCTCCCCCTTCCTTGTAATCCTTCGCCTTTCCCATAGGCGTTAGATTATCATATGGAAGTGGTTTCATAAGATTGTTGCCCCCAACATTCATACCCATCATTGGGTCAACATTTCCCATTCCCATGCCAGGCATACCATACATTCCAGCCATGTTTCCATACATTCCATTATGCATACCTGGTTGCATGCCACCAAACATATTGCCTTGCATCCCAGGTTGCATGCCTGCAAACATATTTCCAGCCATACCGGACTGCATAGCACCATACATATTCCCTTGCATGCCAGGCTGAAAATTGGCTCCAAAAGGCCCATACATACCCATGCCTCCCTGAGGATAACCCCCAGTCATGGATTGGAACACCGAGCCACCACCAAAATAACCTGGATGCATGTTCTGCTGAGGAATAGGTGGCTGTCCATAGAAGGAACTCTGAGAGTTTGCACCATAAGCATGCTGCATGTTCGGAAACTGGCCAAAAGATGGTTCCTGTGGGATGGCACCACTGTGACCCTGTGGAAGATTCTTCGAACGAACCTTCTTCTTCTTTTTCTGGGACTCTGTGCGGGGCTCTGCGCGAGATCTCAAAAATTCAGCAAATCTCTCGCTCTGAGTGAGCTCCATAAAAGTATCCATAACACTAGCCAAGCGATCTTTGAACCAAGCATCATCATCCTCTTTACCATGCACATCTTCTGGCTGTGTGTAATATGCGGAAGCTTCGGAGAAGGATCGGTACTTCAAAACTCAGAAAACAGCACTCTTTTCGCGACGGAATTAACGCACAAAACTGAAGGACGATGTGCAGAAAATAGAGAGAGAAAGGGGAGATGGAGAGGACACAGTATTGGGTCCCAATTACCCTCTGTAGGGCCCCCACCACGGATGGTGTATTTGCTTTATTAGAATGATGTAAATCTGAAACAAATACAAAATACTTGACCTTTTCTTGGCTGGAAAACCTGCCCTTGACCTTCAGTCCTTCACCCCTTAGCTTTAGCAAACCCTTGGCTGTCCTGGCCCTTGAATGCTTGGAGCTCTTGGTGAATTATGAGATGATATAATGGGATTATGGGCTGGGCTTTTATACCCTTCAAAGCATCCAGTCGGCTGGCTTTATGAAGTCCCACGACTGAGATATTTTTAATAAAGTGTTTTCACACTCTATTCCATGCTTTCACACCTGGCAGCCTGCGCATGACTCTGGAACAGCCCCTGGCTGCTGGGCATGCTGCGCATAGGTGTGGGGACTGCCCCTACACCTGGCTGCCTACTGTCTAGGGCTTAAACCCTCTGTCGGCTGCCTGTCCAGAGGCTCTGGAGCTGGCCGACTGCCCCTCCAGCCCTTGCCTTGGCTGGTGGGCAAAGTCTTGGGCCCTCCTGGCCCCTTGGGGGTGGTTCTACACCTCCCCCATGCCCATCTAAGTATGCACATGCAAATACCTACACTGGGGTAGCCCTATGGGCTGTCCCCATCTCTACATGCAAACTACATGCCTACAGAGGCCTGGTATCCAGTTGCAAACCAGATACACAGCACATCTGACATCATTCCAGAGGGAGACTCACAGCGCGGACCGGCACTGCTTCATGTGCAGGACAATGCACACCTGACCTTGGACTCATGTGCAGGACAATGCACACCTGACCTCGGACGACTGAGATGGATCCCTGGCTGACTCGTCCCGGACTAGGCTCACATGGGACCAGTTCACCATCCCAGGTCCTGCACCTTCTGTACAGAATGTCTACGTGGCATCCAAGTGCGGGATGCACGTGACATCCCCTTCTGCTTAACTTGACGGAAGCTGCATAGCCTCCAAATAATCCGTCAATAAAGCCGGATAGTCTTCGAAAAATTCCTTGTCGAGCCATACCGCTTCATGAGTTCCTCGGTCTTGAAACTTCGTGAGGAACTGTCGTAGTCTTCGGCCTGAGCCATGCTTGAAACGGTGCAGAAGGATCTGTTCTGGAACCATTACTTCTGCTTCATCAATGATGTCTGGTTCCGCTTCGTCTTTGACCTCTGAAGGGGGTGGACCTGCATATGGATTTAACCAACTGACATGAAATACATCGTGCATAGTCCAACTCGGAGGTAGCTTTAACTGCATAGACACCTCATTAATCTTTTTCCGGATGGGGAATGGTCCGAAGCTCCTGAAAGACAACTTTGGGCATCGCTTGCCCACCTGCTTTAATCTTTGCTTCATAATCCGAAGATATACCCAATCTCCTTCCGAAAACTTCATGTCCCTTCGGTCTTTATTGGCCTGTCGAGTGTAGGCCTCTTGCGCTTTAGCCAATCTGTCTTTGACGGACTCTAGGATCTCCTGGTAAGACTCCGTCACTCTGTTCGCCTCCGGTATTGAAGACGACGTCCTGGTTAACAATGATTGGAAAGGCCTTCCAAACGCTGCCTCATATGGAGTCCTGCCAATAGCTGAAGAAAAAGAGTCATTTAAAACAGCTTGAACTAAAGGCAAAAACGATTCCCACTTACCTTGCTGATCGTGGACATAACACTTCAGCACATCAAAGGCCAACTGGTTGTATATCTCTGTCTGGCCATCTGTCTGTGGGTGGAATGCACTGGAAAAATTCAACTTAGTACCAAAATTATCAAACAATGCCCTCCAAAAATGACTGGTAAACTTGGCATCTCGGTCTGACACTATGGTCCTAGGAATCCCACCAATCGGGTACCAATGCCGAATGAATAGCTGGGCAACATCCTCGGCGGTCACATTGGCCCTGCAAGGAATAAGCATCACAAATTTGCTGAACCTGTCAACAATAGTCAAACACTGTGTATTACGCTTACTCGGACTGGGAGGCAGATTTGTGACAAAGTCCATCGAAATGTCTTGGAAAGGACCCTCAGGAATTGGCAAAGGCTGTAACAACCCTATCTTCTTTCCACGAGGAGCTTTCACCTTTTGACAAATGTCACAGCGTTGTACATAAGTAAACACATCACGCCTCATCTTTGGCCAATAGTATTGCCGTTCTAACTTCTCCAGAGTCGAATTCATGCCCCTATGACCACCTGTAATGGCGTCATGGGCATCATGGAGAAGAGCTGCCCGGAATGATTTCATGACACACAGTCGGCCTTTATAGTAAAGCCAACCATCGCGTATCAGAAAATGGCATGGTCCTGTGGCATCCAATGCCTGTTCCCACTGTGTACCGAATTCCTCGGAATCCGCGTACGTGTGCTTCATGTCTTCTAGTCCTGTACCAACAAGGTCTAGTCTAGTGGTCTGAATCGCAGCTACTTGTCCCTTCCTGCTCAAAGCATCGGCCACTGGATTGGCCTTTCCTGGAAGGTACTCAATCATACCACCGAACTGCTGGAATATCTGACTCCAGCGGTGCTGTCGATCACTCCACTGTGCACTGGGCATCGTCTGAATCCAGCGCAATGCCTGATGGTCAGTGCGAACCTCGAATTCACGGCCATACAGAAAATGTTTCCAATGTTTCAAGGCCTGAATGACTGCTAGGAGTTCACGATCGTAGACTGAGTAATTCTTTTCGGCAGGCAGTAACTTACGAGACATGTAAGCTACTGGATGACCATTCTGTTGCAACACACCTCCAATTGCGATGTTACTCGCATCGGTGATCACCTGAAATGGTTCGTCCCACGAGGCAAGAGCTAAACAAGGCGCTTCTGACAAAGCCACCTTGAGGTTCTGGAATGCCTCCAACGCTCGTGGAGTCATTCGAATCTTTTGCCTCCTTGTTTTCACTCCCTTTAGCAGATCGGTGAGGTCTGCCGAGAGATCAGAAAACTTGTCAATGTGGGTGGAATATGCCTGGCATATACCCACAAATGATCTAATGTCATAAGCGGTCTGAGGTACTTCCCAGTTAACAATCTCGGCTACTTTAGCCGGATCAAGTCGAATGCCTTCGGCACTGATTATATATCCCAAGTAATGTACCTGGAACAGATAAAATTCTGACTTCTTTTCATTGATATAGAGCTCGTTGCTTTCCAGCAACCTAAGGACTTTCTCCACATCAATGTCATGCTGCTCAACTGTAGCTGAAAATATGAGTATGTCGTCCAAAAATATGAACACACACACTCCAATCAACTCCCGGAAAATACGCATCATCATGCGGTTAAATGTAGCTGGGGCGTTCGTCAAACCAAATGGCATGACCACAAATTCATAGTGGGCCCGTTCTGTACGGAAAGCTGTCTTGGGGATGTCCCCCTCAACAATCCGAACCTGGCGGTACCCACTCTTTAAATCCAATTTAGAGAACACCTTAGCTCCATTTAGCCTCTCGAGAATATAGTCAATTCGAGGCATCGGGAATCTGCTCTTGATAGTCAGCTTGTTGAGTGCACGATAATCGACACACAACCGAGAAGACCCATCTTTCTTCTTGACAAATAAGATCGGTGCTGCAAATGGCGACACGCTGGGGCGGATGAAGCCAGCTTGCAACAATTCTTGGAGTTGGCGGTCCAACTCCGATTCCATTGCCTTAGAAAGGCGATACGAAAACTTGCTCGGGGGTTCCGAGCCTGGGAGGAGGTCAATCTTGTGATCCTCCGGTCTGGACGGGGGAAGCTGGGGAGGGAGACTGTCCCGAAGAAAAATCTTCTGGAACTTTTCATGGAGAACCGAGTACTTCTCGGAAGCACTGGCCACCGTCTGGGCTGTCTGGATGTAAATCATCGCACACTGTGCGCCTTTCCTGACTGCTCGCTTAGCCTGCAAGTGGCTTATGAGCGGAAAGTTTGGAATACCTGGCTCACACTTAATGGTCACAGGGGTGTTTGACACATTCCGATCAATCTGGAACGTGTGCTTGTCCCACTTGACATCAGGAAGGAACTTGTGAAACCACTGGATACCCAAAATTATGTCTGCTCCTACAAGAGGGGCAACCATAAAATCACGCACAAACTCTATGCCCTGAATGACTAATTTAGCACCTAGAGCTTCATACTTGACGCTCGTAGTCATACCTGTGCTAAAACCCTCAACTTGTTTGTCCACCGGAGTGAGCTCGAAACGGGCACGCCTAGCGGCCTCTTCCGTGATCACATCCTCCGTGCTGCCGCTGTCAAACAAGACAACGACTCTCTGGCCACCTATGTAGCCAAAGGACTTGAGCAATTCGTTGCGCTCATACTCCTGGTCATGGGCGCCCTTCTGCTTATCTTCGAGCTCCCGGCTAATAATTGCTCCAACTGAAGCACCGGGGGTTGAAGAACTAGGGGTAGCCACTGGGGTCTGTGTGGGAGCTGTGCTCACCACGGAAGCTGTGGAGGCGGCGGCGGGCTTTGGAGGCTTCTTCGGACAATCCCGAGAAGTATGTCCTTTTGTGTGACAAAAGTAACATCTACCCTCCTTCCTGTACTGAGCAAGCTCCTCAGCACTCAACTTGCCACCTGTCTTGCCTGCCTCCGCTTTCTGGTCTGGAGTAAGCTTAGACGCATTGTTCAAGTTCTTGGAGCCAGAGGCTCCCGGGCTCTGTCCTGGGGAAGACCCCGTCTGGTTCTGGCTTTTGCCCCCCGAGGTGTTAGCCTTGGGAGAAGCCGGCTGGGAAGTCTTGGGCTTGCCACCATTGTGTTTCATTTCTGCACTCTGCGCAAGCGAGAGTGCGTCCTCAAAGGTGGCTGGCCTAAACATACGCACCTCCCATTGGATTTGCGTGTCCAGGCCATACAGAAACTGCCCTTTCTTGTCCGCATCAGATAAGCCTAATTGTAGACACAAGGTCGAAATTCTATTGGCAAACTGAAGGACTGGTTGCGCATTCTGACGCGCACCCCTGAACTCGTCTTCGAGTCGCTCAAGGTAGTGGGGCGGTAAAAACCGCTGCTTAAGGTCACGGACGAACTCGTCCCACCCATAAGCTGCCATACCTGATCTGGTGTGGGCATGAGCCCACTGAGTCCACCAAGGAATGGCCTCACCTTCCAAATACCAACTGGCTAAGATCACTTTGTCAATATCTGATTTCCTAACTGCAGCAAAGTAAGCTTCAAATTGGTGTAACCATGAATACAGAGTAGTGGGATCGAGTTTACCATTATACTTACTGAAGTTCATTTTCTCGGGAAAATGATTCGAGGGCGCCGCCGGTGTCAATCTGGCGTCCAAAGCTCGGAGGTAACGCTCGTGTTCCACTCATCGCATGGCTTCGTCTTCTCGTTGTCGAATCTCCAATGCCCGTATCTGCATCTCAAGCAAGGAGCTTGACTGCGGCTGTGACCCCTCGAGAGGGTCCCTGTGACGAGGATCTGGTATCTGGGGTACGGAAGGAGAGGGAGGAGGAGATGGAAAACGCGACGCTGGAGAGCGAGAACGCTCCTCCAGAGCCAAAATCCGCGCCTTCTGCTCGTCCAACTTGGTTGTCTGGTCTGCGATTGCTCGCATCATCTGCTGGAACATGTCTTGTACACTCAAGCCGGGTGCCCTAGCTGGGCTGCCTGGTGCACTCTGGTCCCATGGTTCTGGTTCTCTCTCGTCGCCGAAGTTCGCCATAGCGGGAAAATGCAGTTCCTTTCCGGAACGCAATCTGACCATCCACTATCTGTGTGGGAGACTTCCGGAGGCTTCCGGAGGCTAAAAACCAACCGTCCTTCGAGGGACAGGAGTCACTCCGAAAAGGGTAGTCCACCGGCGTCTAAAAACCAACCACACGAGCGAAAAAATTTTCTGGTTTTCTTTGCTGAATCTTCGTCCTTGAAGTAGGCTCTGATACCACTGTAATATGCGGAAGCTTCGGGGAAGGATCGGTACTTCAAAACTCAGAAAACAGCACTCTTTTCGCGACGGAATTAACGCACAAAACTGAAGGACGATGTGCAGAAAATAGAGAGAGAAAGGGGAGATGGAGAGGACACAGTATTGGGTCCCAATTACCCTCTGTAGGGCCCCCACCACGGATGGTGTATTTGCTTTATTAGAATGATGTAAATCTGAAACAAATACAAAATACTTGACCTTTTCTTGGCTGGAAAACCTGCCCTTGACCTTCAGTCCTTCACCCCTTAGCTTTAGCAAACCCTTGGCTGTCCTGGCCCTTGAATGCTTGGAGCTCTTGGTGAATTATGAGATGATATAATGGGATTATGGGCTGGGCTTTTATACCCTTCAAAGCATCCAGTCGGCTGGCTTTATGAAGTCCCACGACTGAGATATTTTTAATAAAGTGTTTTCACACTCTATTCCATGCTTTCACACCTGGCAGCCTGCGCATGACTCTGGAACAGCCCCTGGCTGCTGGGCATGCTGCGCATAGGTGTGGGGACTGCCCCTACACCTGGCTGCCTACTGTCTAGGGCTTAAACCCTCTGTCGGCTGCCTGTCCAGAGGCTCTGGAGCTGGCCGACTGCCCCTCCAGCCCTTGCCTTGGCTGGTGGGCAAAGTCTTGGGCCCTCCTGGCCCCTTGGGGGTGGTTCTACACCTCCCCCATGCCCATCTAAGTATGCACATGCAAATACCTACACTGGGGTAGCCCTATGGGCTGGCCCCATCTCTACATGCAAACTACATGCCTACAGAGGCCTGGTATCCAGTTGCAAACCAGATACACAGCACATCTGACATCATTCCAGAGGGAGACTCACAGCGCGGACTGGCACTGCTTCATGTGCAGGACAATGCACACCTGACCTTGGACTCATGTGCAGGACAATGCACACCTGACCTCGGACGACTGAGATGGATCCCTGGCTGACTCGTCCCGGACTGGGCTCACATGGGACCAGTTCACCATCCCAGGTCCTGCACCTTCTGTACAGAATGTCTACGTGGCATCCAAGTGCGGGATGCACGTGACACTGTGTTACATCCTCATAGGGCTCAACATCTGCAGCCTGTTCTCCTGCAAAAATATCCTCAGATACATCTCTTTCAGGAGAAGTCTCTTGCTCTTCTTCTTCATGATAGAAGTACTCATCCTCTGTATCAGACATGTTTGCTGAATTTTCAGCGATGGCTTTCTTCAAAGCAACCACGAGCTCACCCCCTTCAGAAAGTTGATGATTGGTCCCGGGGACGGAACCTTGAAACCGGCCTCTGATAGAAAACCAAAGTGCGGTAGATTAGCAATCACCCGTCCACTTGTAGTCTAGATGTGAAACAAAGCAGATTGGAGCTAGAGTGCCCAAATCTGAAAACACAGCGACACCTGTTGGCCCCAAAGCTTGGCGCCCCTTGCGGTATTTCTTTATTCAATTAAAATAATATGAATGGCTGAGTACAACACAAAGATCAGCCAAGAGTTTACACCTGTATATCCAATCTGACGGCCCACAAATCCTTCTCAGCACAGAGGATCTATGCACACAGATCTGTGTCTCTAAATAACACACTGTGCCTCCCTCTGTTCAGCCAAGATCACTAAGCACGCCAGCCATGGGCATACATCTGGCATAACTCAAGTGCATGATACATCTTCTCAGCTCAAACATACATGTGCTGTCCAAACTCTGTCTCAACCCTTGTCAATCTGCCATTCCCCTCCTCTCACAAGGGGCCAGATAACACATATCTGCAACAGACATCAAGCAGTAGAAAGAGAGATAGATGAACAGAAACAAGGCTTACCAAGTTCAGCTCGTGAAACAGCACTGGAGGAAGCAACAGCACCAATTTGTACTTGCAGGCACTTGTATCCACAACCCTGCTTCACACATGTGCTTGTTCTTGCCTGTATCCTCCTCCTGATGTTCACTCTTATGCTGTCCTTGAAAATACAGATCTGAAAATCAGCACTGTACCCGTCTGTACCACCTCGGGATACGTGCCAGGAGTTGTACTTGCACAAACAGTCGGCTGTCCTGATTCTGGTCGCCTGAATCTGAGTAACCAGGCCTGTCCAGCACCTGTCTACACCCCTGCAGCAACTGTACTTGCTGTACCTGGCTGCCCGTACATTGTACGGCAGCCGTACAGTACTGTACTTGCTGAAAATCTGACTGTACAGCCTGTGTAGGGCCTGTGCGCAGCCAGTCCAGCAGTGAAGAAGTCTCACAGCTTGTACCAAAGAGAGAGAGAGAGAGTGTGTACTTGCACAATCTGGCCGTATAGTGCTGTACGGCTGATTTACACTCAGAAAAACAGCAACAGCCCTCCAAATCTGCAGTCGACTTGCTCTTCCACCTTCCCACGTTTTGTCTACATGCGCTTCAAGGCTCCTCCACGACTCCTTTCCCAAAAAGCTAGAGAGAGAGGGAGGAGAGAGAAGAACTTACTCCAAAAGTGGCCCTCTTCCCAAATTAATCCCTAGGGCCCCAAACTTTAATAAGTTCCTAGGGCCACTAAGGCCTAGGGGCAAACTTTAATAAACATTAAAGTTTAATGTTTCTAGTTCCCCCCTCCACACCTAGGGATGTCCACACATCTTAAACTCTATCCGGGCACCCCCATGTGAATCATAAAATATTCTGACTCTGCAACCACCATGCCCACACTTGTACTGTTCCATTTTCACAGGGCCATGACATGATCCCTTCACATGGATCACTTGTTTGTTGCTGATTCTTGGGATCTGATTCTACTTATGGATTGTAAGTTGGTGGCCGAAATGCCTATAAACTATGTGTAGCAGAAATGCTTATGGAACACCAGGTTATCTATGCCTGCGAGTGATTGTTTTATCTTGTTACTTGAGCCCACCTCTCATCCAAGGTGTGTGGTTAGAGTACCAACACGGAGTGCAAGTGGTAAAGTGGACATGACGCTTGGTTGGCACGGGACTTATGTCTATGCCAAGGGTCATGTGGACCGATGCCTTGTTGGCAGGGGACTGATTTGTCTCGCCCATTTACTTGGAACATGATTATGCTATTTGGACTTATGGGACTGTTTTGTCTCGCCCATTTATTTGGGACATGGATTTATTTATTTTTAAAAGCCATATTAGAATCACTATCTCCCCATACAGAGGCCAAGAGGTTCATTGTTCATCTCACCACACATGTGGATTCATGTTGGGATTGTGAGAGAGCAATTCAGTGAACACTCCACTATACACGTGGATTCATGTTGCGATTGTGGAGTGAGTGTTTCATTGTTTCCACACCATGCTTGTGGAGTGAGTGTTTCATTGTTTCCACACCATGCTTGTTGATCAGAGTTGGGATTGTATGGGAGAACATGGGAACTGTTGGGATTGGGAGAAAGGATTGCCAGAACTATGGAGAACCAGCTTTTCTGTCACCATGGTTTGTGCTCTTGAATGGCACCAGTTTGTGTGCATGGCACATGTTTGTGTGCGAGGCACTAGTGGTGATTTTCATTGGCATATGGTTATCTCATTGATATTGGTGATTGAGAAACAATTAGCTCTTGTGCCTGTGTTTAGCATATCTTCCATGGAATTCTCGCCCATTTATTTTGGGACATGATTTTGATATTGGTATTATGGAGACTTATTTAGTCTCACCCATTTCTTTGGGACATGGATTCTTCAGTTATATTGGATTTTTGAGATTGTCTTGTCTCGCCCACTTGATGGGACATGATTATATCTCGAATATATGGCTTGAAGCTTAAAGTTGCAGACAACTTTTAAGAAGCTGGGGAGGATGTCACTAGCATGGACATTTCCCAGTATGAAAGGGGTCTGGTGGACTCCAGGATGCCTAAATATTTGGAAAGTACAAGCTTTGGGAATGGGAAATTATCCTAGAATACAAAGAACCACACTCCTAAAATTTAGAAGAGTTGCTATTTTTGGCCCGACTCCGATGGAAATTCTGTTCGCGTCATTACATCTCGAATTGAGTAGATACCAAGAGTTGGCAAAGTGCCTATGACAGAATGTCTACCAGTTGGGATATTTTTAAAGATAAAGTTTATGGAAGGACCCATCTCCTAGATTGGGACATGTGGCAAGAAAGTGGACCAATGTAACACACGGAAGATTTGGGAGTCTTCTTTAAAAGGGTACTTTGCTACAGTCCTAGGCTGCCTTCATAAAAAGGTGGTAAACACCCTAGATCGGACCCCTAAGACCCAATCCCTAGAGGATTGAATGAACACAATGATGGGCCTCCTAGCCTATTTATAGGCCCTTTTATTCATTGGAGAACTGGCCGACCAGCAGTCGGCCAGCAGTCTTGGCATTAACTCCACAAAATGCAGCGCCGCCTCTGGTTGGTCAGCCGCCTTGTCTTCTTGATGCGCTTCAGTCCCCTTGCTCTCTGGTTCAGCCAACAGCTCCTAGAATCAGCCGACAGTACCTCCTAGAATCAGTCGACAGCATCCTCCTTCATGACCTCCATGCCTTTCTCCCAGTCTACACTGCCAAAAGTGCTCTGTGCTCCATTATCCTCGTTCTACCTAGTTCATACTCTTTATTTGGCTGCCTCTTCTGGATCAACATCTGAAGATTGTCCATGGCATTGATCATGCACATGACATCCCCCTCTATTAAACTTGATGACGGACTTCCAACCTGTTCTTGGATGACTATCATCATTCCATACTTTTTCCCGAAGTCCCTCTGTCATCCATCCATCGCTAGCAACCCTTTTCTCTGAAAGCCCGGCCCGGTCTCCAAACTACTCTGTCACTGACTAAGATCTATGCATCTGGTTTCATCAAGTCCACAATCCATTCCTGCCCTGACTCTGAACACCGTCTTGGTCTTCATTACTGAGAAATGAGTCTGGCACTCTCACATCACCCTTGGAGGATAAACCTCCCTTGGGACTGTTGCCTGAGAACCTATCTGGCTCACAGGACTGCCATCCCCTTTGGCTTTGTGGAACACCACCAACAAACCTCCTGGGAGTTCTTCCCGCTTCTGTGTTGCTTGCCTTGGGCTTCGTATCCGTGTACTTTCCTGTACCTTGGACCTGTACACCAGCATATGGGACTGAATCAGTGTTTAGCTTTGCTGAGCCTGATGCTCTGATACCAATGTAACACGCGGAAGATCTGGGAGTCTTCTTTCAGCCCTATACACTCCTGGAAACCATCTGATGCAAAACGCAGATATGTAGAGAGAGTAGAGAGAGAGAGATGTGCTGGAATTTCAGTATATTTCATATAGTACAAAAAGGGTACTTTGCTACAGCCCTAGGCTGCCTTCATAAAAAGGTGGTAAACACCCTAGATCTAGTCCCTACTTGGACCCCTAAGACCCAATCCCTAGAGGATTGAATGAACACAATGATGGGCCTCCTAGCCTATTTATAGGCCCTTTTATTCATTGGAGAACTGGCCGACCAGCAGTCGGCCAGCAGTCTTGGCATTAACTCCACAAAATGCAGCGCCGCCTCTGGTTGGTCAGCCGCCTTGTCTTCTTGATGCACTTCAGCCCCCTTGCTCTCTGGTTCAGCCGACAATACCTCCTAGAATCAGTCTCGACAACATCCTCCTTCATGACCTCAGTCTACATTGCGAAAAGTGCTCTGTGCTCCATCATCGTGGTTCTGCCTAGTTCATACTCTTTATCTGGCTGCCTCTTCTGGATCAACGTCTGAAGATTGTCCATGGCATTGATCATGCACATGACAACCAAAGTGAGACAAGTGGCCTGACACTTGTTAGAAAGTGGATCAAAGTGAGGCATTGATCATGCACATGACAACCAAAGTGAGACAAGTGGCCTGACACTTGTTAGAAAGTGGATCAAAGTGAGGCAAGTGGCCTCACACTTGTCACTTCAGCTATTGTGTGGCTCTCCACTTGTCATTGTAGCCTTCTCTTGCCATTTTAGCTCATGGGAGGCCCAAATCTATAAATTGGAGCCCTCTCTCTTCATTAATGGAGGCTCTCTTGCTGCACACTAGCCTCTACCACCATTACAGGTTGCCCTAATGATGGCTACTCTCTTTCTCTCTCTCTTGAAGGCTGCCCATGAAGAATACCGGGTGTTGGGGACTGTTTTGGAGGCTTCAATCGCGAAGAAATACTGAAGGCAAGGATATTTAATCATTTATTATGATTTCTAGCCATGGTACCTACTGTACTAGCCATTGTATTGGCTGTACCAATCCTTGTACTTGTTGTACTGGTTGTACTATCTTTTGTACTTGCTGTACCAGCCACTATACCTGCTGTACTAGTCACTGCACAAGCTGCACCAGCATTTGTACTTGCTGTACCAGCCATAGTATCGACTGTACCAACCACCATACCGGCTGTACCAACCACCGTACCGGTTGTACCAGCCATTGTACCTGCTGTACGGGCTGAATGGAGAGTTGTACTTGCTGTACCAGCTCTATTGCATGAAGACCCGTGGTTTTTGGGGAAGAATCAGTATCTACACCGAGGTATATGGATTATGTTATTGGCTCGGCATTTCTACAGCCTATGTTCCGGCTTGGTTGCCTCGTGTTGGGCTGTGTTATGGCATTTGTATATGGATAATCCGGCATCTCCCGTGGGGAGAGTAAGGCCCTCAAAGCTTGTACATGATATTATTCTCCTTGGGTAACAAAATACTTCAAGGGGGGGGGGGGGGGGGGGTGTCGGCCCATTCCGGCCTCTATGTGGTGTCACATGTGCAAGCTCCATTTTCAGCATTTGTGGTGGATGTTTTGTCCAGCTTTTATGTTTTATGCAAAGTGATGATGGATATGTGTTAAGGCTGTGGCCATGTTTAAGTGTTTTAATATGCATTGATGGTATCAACAAGTGTGTCAAAGGCCCTAGTCCCCCGGGCACTGCCGCGAGTTACAGCTAACATGGTCAGCTCTAAAGGCTAAAATAGGACACCACAAGAAGCCAGCAGCAAGTGGATGATGATGTCTAACACCCCCTCTCAGCACCGGATGCTGAGTGAACTCCAAGAAGCCAGAGACACCGTCCTCGATCATAGATGAAAGACTGTAGCAACAGGTACTAGGAAAGCTCCACAAGCAATCTCCTCAGCAACTCAGCAACAGAACAAGTTGCTAGGTACACCGCTCCTTTGGAAGAAAACAACAAAGTAGGTTGCGACGTGTTGCTCCAAATAATGGTGCCAAACCTAAGTGTAAGAACACTCCCCGAAGTCGTATGTTGTGTTTCTAGCCTGGAGAAGGTATGAAAAACCTTAAAACCAACCAAGATAAGATCCTGTAGATAATCAATCTTGGGAGAAGCAGGTTGCTCCTCACTGGAACCCTCTTGACACCACCTTTCTCCTTGCATGGCTATACAAGGATTAGTGAACATCAAAAATACTTCATAGTAAATAGCCAAAGCACCAACTTTGCAAACTCAAAGTATACTTAGCTTTTCTTTGCCAGGTTGGTCATGAAGCCAAAAGAAATATCTCGTCACCATATCCTTAAGATATCTTGAGATATATCTCCGTATAGCTTGCCTGTAAGCTTGATAATATAATCCACAATATCCATATGGAAAGAGTGCTAAACGTGTGCACATAAAGCCAACTTCACACTTCCAAGATAAAATTTTGTGAATTCATAAATCCTTAGATCAACAAGCTGTCTACTGCTCATGCTTATGCTCTTGCTTCATAGGCTATGAAGTGGCTGGCTATGCTTAATAGCAATGATGGTAAGTGTGGTCCCCACTTGAGATCTTTTCTCTTCCTTATTGATAGAAGGAAGCCTCCGCTTCCAAGAAAGCCTATGCTCTGATACCAATGTAACTCGCGGCGGTGCCCCAGGGACTAGGACCTTTGACACACTTGTTGATACCATCAATGCATATTAAAACACTTAAACATGGCCACAGCCTTAACACATATCCATCATCACTTTGCATAAAACATAAAAGCTAGACAAAACATCCACAAATGCTGAAAATGGAGCTTGAACGTGTGACACCACATAGAGGCCGGAATGGGCCGACCCCCCCCTTGGAGTATTTTATTACCCAAGGAGAATTATATCATGTACAAGCTTTGAGGGCCTTACTCTCCCCACGAGAGATGCCGGATTATCCATATACAAATGCCATAACACAGCCCAACACGAGGCAACCAAGCCGGAACATAGGTTGTAGAAATGCCGAGCCAACAACATAATCCACAGGGTACTGACCATTCAGCCCGTACAACCGATACGATGGCTGGTACAGCCGGTACGGTGGCTAGTACAACAAGTACAAATGCTGGTGCAACATGTACAGTGACTAGTACAAAAGGTACAATGGCTGGTACAGCAAGTATAGAAGCTGGTACAGCCAGTACAACAAGTACAAGGATTGGTACAGCCAGTAAAATGGCTGGTACAGTAGTACAATGGCTAGAAATCATAATAAATGATTAAATACCCTTGCCTTCAGTATTTCTTTGGAATGGAAGCCTCCAAAACAGTCCCCAACACTCGGTATTCTTCATGGGCAGCCTTCAAGAGAGAGAGAGAAAGAGAGTAGCCATCATTAGGGCAGACTATAACGGTGGTAGAGGCTAGTGTGCAACAAGAGAGTCTCCATTAATGAAGAGAGAGGGCTCCAATTTATAGATTTGGGCCTCCCATGAGCTAAAATGGCAAGAGAAGGCTACAATGACAAGTGGAGAGCCATACAATAGCTAAAGTGACAAGTGTGAGGCCACTTGTCTCACTTTGATCCACTTTCTAACAAGTGTCAGGCCACTTGTCTCACTTTGGTCCACTTTCTTGCCACATCTCCCAATCTAAGAGATGGGTCATTCCATAAACTTTATCTTTAAAAATATCCCAACTAGTAGACATTCTGTCATAGGCACTTTGCCAACTCTTGGTATCTGCTCAATTCCAGATGTAATGACGCGAACAGAATTTCCATCAAAGTCGGGCCAAAAATAGCAACTCTCCTAAATTTTAGGAGTGTGGTCCTTTGTATTCTAGGATAATCCCCCATTCCCAAAGCTTGTACTTTCCAAATATTTAGGCATCCTGGAGTCCACCAGACCCCTTTCATACTAGGAAATGTCCAGGCTAGTGCATTAGCTAGAGGGGCTAGTCACCCCTCACATCTTTTCCCATATTTTATCCCCATTTTATGGAGTCTTGGACATTTTATCCTAGTCATGGAGAGCTGGTCAGTTGCCCCTACATGGGCATATATATAGCCGGTCCCTCCCTCACTCTTTTTCATTGCTTAGCATTGTTTGCTGCAGTCCCTCACGTACGAAGTCTTCCTTCTTGCTTGGGACTTGTATTCTTGTTTGGTGATATTGAGAGCAGGTATACTGTCAAATCCCCATAGGATCTCCTCGTAGAACGCTCCTGGTACAAGACTCGAAGCCTGCAAACAAACCAAACATGACAGGGGTGCAAGCCTGACTCACCTCCCAACCATAGCAGCCAGGTACGGGACGGGACGTATAATACGGCAAAGTATAATACGTGTATAATACGTCGTTTTTATCAAGCCAAAATAAAAAACGCCATTTTTTTAATAATAAAAAACGTGTGTGTGTGTGTGTGTATATATATATATAAGAGTATTTCATCGGTGGTAGGATAACCATCCTAGGGGAGAATCGTAGTGTGTACCAGAGGGCCCCTCTGGCTGAGGTTGGCGCGTTCCCACCACCGCTACGGCCCGCCCGAGGGAGCAACGTGGTAGAGGCCCGGGTGCCTATTCCTAAAGGGACCCGATGGAACACGCTCTATGAGCGGGTAATGACCAACCAGTCTACACAGAGGGAGACGCTCCTCTTCCAAGCGCGCTATCTCTGTGACCCTCCTCTTGAGGAAGATAAGGAGCGTGACCTATTGCGGATACTAGAGAAACGAGCAGAAGCCCAAGCCGACGAGGGGACGGAGGGACAAGCAGGCGAAGGCACCGCCGGGCCGGACCTCGAGCTGGACGCCCACGTAGGGGCCTTGCTGGCCGATCAATTTAAGGAGACCTGGGCCTATCTGCTCCCCGACGAGCAGTGGTATGAGTATAAAGACCTGAGGTGGGATAGCCCACCCGGATGGTCTTACGAGATGCTCAATAAGATAGAAGAGGAGATGAAGAAGAGGGGGGCGGCGTTTACGCGATCCCAGCGAAAGGGGATGAGCTCCCAGCACTTCCTTAAATATATATATATATATATATATATATATATATATAATGAATGTACATACATACATACATACATACACATATATATATATACACACACACACACACACACACACTTTTTTTTGGTAAATCCATGAAGAGTATATTATCAATGAAATTTACATGAGAGTCTCCAAAACGGAGAGCCTCAACGGGAAATCAGAAGCAAAGAGAAACTATTTCCAGGCATGACTGATGAAGATCTCCTTGGTGGCAAGCATCATAAACAGATTGCCGTAAGGAGCTTCTAAAATACTGATAAGATTGCAAAAACGGTTTCCCAAAATATCTCATGTTGTGATCCTGCCATATGGTCCAGAAAGCCCAATATCTGACCCAGTACAAAAGTAAAGAGTAATGGACCGTGGTTGTAGGGAGTATGCCAAAAAGCCAAAAGTGTTTCCCAAAAAAAGAGTTAGGGAAACGAAGGCGAAGTAACATGGAAATTTTGCGGATGAAGGCCTTAGTGCTGGAGCACGTCCAAAACAAATGAGGCACCATTTCAGAAGGGGCCATGCATCGAAGACAAGAAGCAGATGCAATCCTTCGTTTAGCAAGAGTGACCTCCACAGATAAGGAACCTGTAAGACAACGCCATAGGAAAAGCTTTTGCTTGAGAGGCAATTTACTCCTCCATAAATTGCGAAGATTCTTTCGCCACCAAGCAAGTGATTTTGTCATATGCCAAAGAGAATTAGCATGTGAATGAATCCATGGTGATGGCTGGAGGAAAGAGTATGTCGTCCTAACCGTTAGGTCAGAAAGAATAACAGGACGAGAATTTGAGCCCACCGGGTGTAACTGCCAATCTTGTAATCTGTCCCTGTTAGATAAAGGAGGGATGGGAAGAAAAGGCTGCAACAAGTCAGCAATTTTCCCCCAAATGAACCTGTGATGCATGGCTAGTGGATAGGAAGCCATAGCCTGAGGGAAGGAAAGCATTTGACCAGTAGCATCAACAACATTTATGCACCTAATCCCCAATTTGCTGAGATTGTATGCCCGAATCAGCTCTTGCAGGGCTAATGGAGAATCAAAAACAGCACTCCAGTAAATGCTTTCCTGCCGAAGGGAATTGGCATGAGACAAGAGGAAGGGTGCCCAATGAGCATGCGAAAGGACCTGTTTCCAATCGTAAATAAGTGAAGTGGCAAAAGGGCAGCCCGGGATAGAACCTACAAATCTGCCCGAAATGACCTCCCAGTGATCAGTGATCCATGCACCATGTGCAGAAGTGCGTAAGGCCGTGCACATGGTTGCAAGCATATGAGTCCATGGTTGCGTCTGACGAAAAAAGGTGAGTAGGAGAGGAATTTTCCTTGCCAAGACATGATGCGCAATATTCAGCACATTCAATCCGCCATGCATCCTCGGGGAACAAACTTTTGCCATCCGCATAAGTCTTAAAGCTAAAATACATATATGTGCACACACACACATGTATATATACACATGTGCATATACAAATATATGTACATATAGACATAGATGTTAACATGCATACATACATGAAAAACATCAAAAAAGGTTTTATATATATATATATATATATATATATATATACACGTGTATATACTCATATATGTATATATACATATAGGTGTTAACATGCATACATACATGAAAAGCATTAAAAAAGGTTTTTATTAATGTATGTATTAGAAAAAAAAACATTTAGCAAGTTTTTTATTAATGATTAAAAAACTCGCGTTTTGTAAATAAAAAACGTTTTTTATTTTTTAAAAACGTTTTTTTTTTTTAAAAACGTTTTTTTTTTTGAAAAAATAAAATTTTTTTTCACGTTTTTTATCAATTGGACGTTTTTTATTATAAAAAACGTCCTGTCGCGTCCAATATATAAAAAACGCATTTTATAGCTGCTATGCTCCCAACCTTGACAACCGTGGGCAAGCCCACAAGTCTTGGCTGTCCCCACCAAGCCACGAGCTGAGCTAACTAGATCGACGTACCGACCAATCTCTTACCTCGTGACGTCCCATACCGCCACCGAACCTACCCTTGCGGGCCTCGAGACTGCTGTCGGCCTCGGCTGCATAAAGCAGGTGCACGTCTGCACTAGATCCAAGCTCCTGACCATAGAGCTCTCACAAAGACACGCGAGACTCTATATGACTAATGACTAACCTTGGCCACCCTTTTATAGGCTCTTGGCCGGTCATCGGGCGTCCACACTTGGACGCCCGCCCGTCCATACTTGGATTCCCGCCCGTTAGTCTATCCCTAACTCAACTCGCCAATCAGCCTGCCTAGCTCCAAGCTTCCCCAAACCTCGAAGCTAGTATTGTGTGCGTGTAGCACACGGTAGATACACACTGTGCACATGACATACTTCCCTAAGTTTCCAAAAATCACTCAAACTTAGAGTCCCTATCACTGACTATGTCCTGCGGTAACCCGTACAGTCTAAACAATTGCTCGATAAACTGCCTTGCTAATTGCGTAGCTGTAATGGTTTTCCATATCGGTAAAAATCTAGCCATTTTTGTCAAGCGATCTACCACAACCCAAATAGAATCGTGGCCTTGATGTGTTCTTGGCAATCCGGTAATAAAATCCATGGAAATACTTTTCCATTTATTACCTGGGATTTGCGAAGGATGCAACAACCCAGCCTGTCTAAAGCGTTCAGCTTTATTTGCTTGACAAACTCGACACTTGAGAACATAATCTTCTACATACTCTTTCATCTTTGGCCAATAAAAAGTGTGTTTCACTAACGATAATGTCCCGTGTACCCCAGGGTGTCCAGCAGAACGGGCGTCGTGACACTCCTTAAGAATCTTGGACCTAACGTCCGGGATCTGTGGTACACAAATTTTGTCATTACGGAATAGTAAACCATTTCGAATCATCCATTGGCCTCCTGCAGCCTGAATGTTAGGCTGCTCAGTCATTGAGTCTTGGTCAATTAATGAGCTCCCGTCCTAGATCTTCTGCCAAAATGGACCAAAATAACTATCAGTCCTACAAAGCCCTCTCAATGACTAAAATAAGTCAGTAGAAATCTCGGTGAACGACAAAGTATTCACCTCTCTAATTCGACTAAGCGTATCTGCAACACTATTCAGGGACCCTTTTCTATAACGAATCTCAAAATCAAAATCTTGCATTAATTCAGCCCATCGAGCTTTCCTTCCTCTCAAATCATCGGCATTACACACATACTTGATTGACTGATCATCAATCAATACC
Source organism: Cibotium barometz (assembly GCF_041138505.1). Classification (NCBI taxonomy): domain Eukaryota; kingdom Viridiplantae; phylum Streptophyta; class Polypodiopsida; order Cyatheales; family Cibotiaceae; genus Cibotium; species Cibotium barometz. The sequence goes on along the minus strand of NC_141048.1, from coordinate 29,280,045 downwards.
AATACCACAAACTTAGAGCCATATAAATAATGTCTCCAAACCTTGAGAGCGTGAATCACAGCATAAAGCTCCTTCTCAAGGGTTGGCCAACGAAATTGAGTGTCGTCTAGCTTTTTACTTTCAAAAGTAATAGGTCTACCACCTTGACATAGTCACTGGCATCAGTTTCAAGAACATAAGGCCGACTAGAATCGAGTAAAGCTAAGATAGGTGCTTCCTTGACTTTATCTTTCAAAAGTCTAAAGGCCATATCCAGATCGTTATTCCAAGTGATAGGCTGATTTGACTTACGTCCACGACCTTTCAACAAGTCGGTCATCGGTAGTGTGAGCTCAGAGTACTCCCGCACAGATTTCCGAAGAAAAACAACAAAACCAAGAAAAGAACGAAGTTGTTTCACTGTTCGCGGTATAGACCAGGCCAAAACCTTCTGAACTCGGTCATAGTCAATGCTCAATCTATCTCTAGTGATCTTGTGTCCCAAGTAAATGATGTCTGTCATAAAAAACTCACATTTACTTAATTTAGCATATAGTCAATTATGTCTTAAAATAGTTAAGACAATCGTGAGGTGTCTAACGTGATCCTCAAGAGTACGACTATATATCAAAATATCATCCAAGAACACAATCACAAATTTTCCCAAATGTTCACGAAAAAGATCATTCATCATTTGCTAGAAAGTGGCTGGAGCATTGGTTAACCCAAAAGGTAATACGAGAAACTCGTAATGGCCATACCTAGTCCGAAAGGTGGTTCTTTCGACATGCCTTTCATGAATACGTATCTGGTGATAGCCACTACGTAAATCTATCTTCGTGAAATATTTCGCTCCCGCTAACCGATCAATCAGGTCATCTAATCTAGGAAGAGAATAACGGTTCTTAATTATCAACTTGTTCAATCTCTTGTAATCTATACACATTCTCTAGGTGTTGTTTTTCTTTCTCCTAAGGAACACAGGTGCACCCCAAGGTGATTTACTTGGACGAATCTGGCCCATCCTCAAATAATCTTTGAGTTGTTTGGCCAACTCATCTTCCTCAGCTTGGCTCATCCTATAAGGTGGAATACTAACAAGGTGAGCACCAGGGATCAGGTCAATACGATAATCTACTGCCCTTTCAAGTGGTAACCCCAATGGCAGTTCCTTTGGAAATACATCTTGAAACGAATCAAGTATCTTATGTATTTCTTTGCTTTCAAATACACTTAATTTATTGACATCCATAGAAGGTATGAGAAATGAAGAAAGTGAAATCAATACACAATGGAAAGCAGTATACAAAGAAGAATTCATTATATTACCAAAATCAACTGTATTTACAAGAGGTCCCTGAGAGGGATGTATACAATCACCTAAGATACTATACTGGGTGTTCCTATGTTCAAAAGAAAAAATATGACTAGACCAATCTATCTGGACTTGAAGAGTCTTAAACCACTCAATCCCTAATAACAAGTCTACATGTTCTAGGTGCATAATATAGCATTCCAGAGTATCTTTGTAGTCCTGAATCCAGATCGGAGCGTCTCCACCTTTTGATCCCATACTTGCCGACCCGCAGGTAGGCGTACCTCATAGGTATGTCGTTGGGTGTTGTGTCAAGACCCAATTTCTGCACAAGTTTGTAATTAACAAAGTTGTGTGAGCTGCCAAGGTCTAGAAGAATGTGGATTCTATGGCCATTCACTTCTCCATAAACTTGGAGAAGATCATGAAAGCCAAAAACTTTAGAGTTGAACAAACAATCAAAATATATACTAGAGCGAGAAAGTACAGTAATTGACGTACCTGTCAAAGACAACTGGTTAGCTGCCTTTGGCTTGGGTCCTGCGTTGGTCTTTGCACCCTTTTGCTTCAGGCACTTGTTACGCATGTCCTTTTTCTTTGCAAGTAACGTCCCTCCTTCTTGAGCCTCAAAGCCTTAAGGAGACGTTTCTTCTTCGCTAGTGTTGAAGTTGAATTCTTCGAAGGTTGGTCCGAAGACTTTCCTTTAGTCGTGCTAGCCATTGGTGCGGAGAACTCCCTTTTGTGCTTGTTCCCCTGCTCGATAACGGGTTTAGACTTGGAAGAGACCATTGTATCATCGTAGATACGAGCGGAATGAATGGCTTCGTCCAAAGTTTTGCATTTGTTGTTTTTAACCTGTAAACGGTATGAGTCGGGTAAACCGGCTACGAAGAAACCCAAAAGAGTTGTGGAATCCATCTTCGTAGCTTTCATCTGCAAGTCTCTAAATTTTTGGAGAGAGACCTCATAAGTGAGGTTCTGCGAGGTCATGGTCAATGTAGTAAACCGGGCAACATCATCATAGTCATCCTCCTTCCTGAGGAATTCTTTCTTGAAGACGTCTTCGAACTGTGCCCAAGTCGTTGGTTTAGGGTTATGTTCCTTCCACCAAAGCAAAGCTTTGCTTAAGAGGAAACCTACTGCTAATTGGATCTTTTTTCCATCGTCATATGGATGAAACTAAAAATGGACTTGCCACTTATGTAGCCAAGTGTCCACTATCTCCTTGGTACGTTGCTTTTGCTTGCCCCCAAACTGTTCCGGAGTAATATTGGGGCCTAAAGCAAATGCCAAGGTATCCATACCCGAAAGAGTAGATAGGGTACTGGTCAACAAAGAGATGCAGTTTTGTAAAGCATGCATCTGCGCGGAAATTTGTGCTTGATGTTCCGAGGAAGAAGCTTTGAGAGCAACTTTAAACTCTTGGAAATCTAATTTTGAAACATAATCGTCGAAAATATCGGCATCGGCGGCTTCCGTAGCCGGCAGGTCTTCACGTTCGAGAAAGGGCTCCAACTCGGATTCTTAGGTCGACATCTTGAAGAGAGCAAGGTGAGAGAAAAAGTTGATCTTGCACAAATAAGAGTGCTAGACAACTTGAGAGCTTGAGAGTTTGAGAGATGCGTGGCAAGAAGCCCGCTTAAGGGAAATTTATAGGCTTCCCCAAAAGCTTACTTAGCTTTTGCTTTTGTGTTTTTTTTATTTAAAATATTTATATATTTATATATTTATTTATATTTATATATATTCTGTTTTCTTTTAAAAAAAGAAAAAAAAACACTTATAAAGCAATACTTGGGTTTTTAAACCCTTCCACTAACGTTCAGCAAAAACGAAAGCAAGGTAACGTGGCGTGGGTTTTTTTTTTTAACGAAAGCTAAAAATATCAAAAGCTTTTTTTTACCCGGCGAAATCTTAGCGCCACCCATCGACTGCTCTTTGCGCTCACTTGCAAGCACCGACTAGAGTGCTTGGAGTGCCGCTATGCGCAAACCTGCCTATATGTGTGTGCCGCTTGCTTGCCTCTGTGTACCACCGGACAGTATGTACCAGCCCGTCTACCTGCGAAGATTAGCCGCCCGCGCCTGGCTGCGCAAAGCAGCCCGATCGCTTGCATACAGTCTGCCTGCCTACGAGCACTGGCCCACCCGCCCGCCTGCCTGTGTATACCAACCGCCAGCGACTGCAGTTATCTGAAGACAATGAGGGTTAGGGTTAGGGTTTACACAGGTTCAAGCAAGCGTGGAAAACCAGAGAGAGGATACACGACTTCCAATATGCTTCAATGATAGAAAAATCAAGTACAATAGCCACATGATAGTGACCCTTAAGGATAAGTGTTCACATGTCCGGCCATAAATGTGCCGGGTGGACCAAAACACTTATAAACTGCATATAAGTGAAACTGAACTAAACTGGGGGAAAAAACCTCCACTAACTGAAGTAAAAAGTGCCCCAGTAACCTACTGATGATCACTAGCACTCCTCTGGGTGCATACACAGCATAAAACCCAACAAACCCCCCTGGAGTGATATGTGATCACTGTACATCATCCACCAAAAGGAAACAAATTCAAAGCATTGCGGAATGCTTCAAATTTCGGACGTGGTAATGCCTTGGTGAAGATGTCTGCCACATTCTGATCTGTAGGACAGTAGATCAGACTGATATCTCCCGCCTGGAGTCTCTCCCGAACAAAATGATAGTGAATCTCAATGTGTTTCGTGCGAGCATGAAACACAGGATTCCTGGCCACAGCAATGGCACTCTGACTATCAGTATAGATAGGTGTAGGCTCCTCCACTGAAATATCCATATCAGTCATAAGACGACGCAGCCAAACACACTCAACAGTAGTAGTGTAGGCTGCTCTGTACTCTGCCTCACAAGACGAAGTGGCCACTGTGGTCTGTTTCTTGCTTAGCCAAGAAATGCATGAAGCGCCAAGGAAGAAACAATTTCCACTAGTGGAATGTCTGGTATCAAAGTCACCAGCCCAATCTGAATCACTGTAAGCATGTAACTGCATGTCACCCCCCTCAGGATAAAGCAAACCAAGAGACGAGGTACCCTGCAAATAACGGAATACACGCTTCACAGCTTGCCAATGTGACAACCGTGGGCTGCGCATGAATCTGCTCAACTGAGAGACTGCATACTGAATATCTGGCCTTGTATTACACAAGTAAATGAGGCACCCAACAGCCTGAGCATATGTAGTGGCATCAAAGGAAACACTATCATCTTGTAGTGACAGTTTCATCCCAGGCTCCATAGGAGTACTAATAGGCTTGCAATCCTGAAATTTAAACTTCTCCAGAAGTTTAGCAACATAACGTGATTGCAACAACCCAATGCCTCTGTTATCCTGCACAAACTGTATGCCCAAATAGTAATGTACAAGGCCCAAGTCAGACATGTCAAATGTCTGTTGCAGTATCTCCTTAAAAGCTGCAATTTTGTCATCATTTGATCCCATGAGCAAGAGATCATCCACATAAAGACTGATGACCAGCAGATCTGTCTCTTCTTTCTTCACATACAAAGTGGCCTCTGATGGACTGTTCACAAATCCCTGAGTGAGTAGAAAAGCATCTATTTTTGCATACCAAGCTCGTGGAGCTTGTTTCAAACCATACAAGGCCTTTTTCAGCCTGCATACTTTCCCCTCATGACCATGTTCTGCAAATCCCATGGGCTGAAATACATAAACTTCCTCCTCGAGGTCCCCATGTAGGAATGCAGTCTTTATGTCCAACTAGTGAACAACCCAACCACGATGTGCAGCCAATGCAATGACACACCTAAGTGTCGACATACGGGATGTAGGAGCAAATGTCTCCTCATAATCAATGCCCTTCTTCTGTGCATAGCCCTTTGCAACTAGACGGGCTTTGTACCTGTCAATGGATCCATCTGCATGTCTTTTCAACTTATAGACCCATTTAGTACCAATGGCTTTCTTGCCTTTGGGCAGATCAACCAAATCCCATGTTTGATTCTTTTTAATAGAATCAATCTCATCCTGCATGCCTTTGTTCCAATGCACATTATCTCGTGCATCCACAAATGAATCAGGCTCATCATCATCCTGTAAACTGGCTGCCATAACCAGATTCAAATCCATGATGTGTGCATGCTCATTGGTCCTTGTCTCCCTACGAGTACGACCAGCAAGAGGACCCTCTAAATGGCTGTCCTGTAATGTCCTCAAATACCATCTAGGTATATGTCTGACCTGTGGTGCCTGCTGTCCCATATTTGGTTCAGCTTCTGGCTCATTTGGCTGCTGAATTTCTGCACCACCTACATCATTTGCTGGCTGTCCAGTACCCTCATGAGTTGGATCACCAACTGTAGAATGAAACTCCATGGGTAGTAGACCTTCAAACACATCATTTTCAGCCTGATTTGCCTCATAACCAGCCATGGATATTTCTGATTTTTCATCAAAAATCACATCCCTACTAATGAATATCTTCCTGGATAGTGGGTCATATAACCTGTAGCCCTTGCTCTCGCGGCTATACCCAACAAAAATGCATTTTGTGGCTTTATCATCAAGCTTCCTCCTCAACTCTTTGGGTATGTGTGCATATGCAAGACACCCAAAGATACGAAAACGCGATACAGAAGGCTTGCGGCCATGCCAAGCCTCAAAAGGAGTAATAGAAACCAATGCCTTTGTGGGACATCGATTTAAAATATGACAAGCACACATTACTGCTTCCACCCAAAAGATATGTGGTAGTCTTTTTGCCTTTAGCATACATCTGGCCATCTCCATGAGTGACCGATTTTTCCTTTCTGCAACCCCATTCTACTGTGGAGTGTAAGGAGTAGTATACTGATGTTTTATACCTCTACTCCCAAGAAAGGAATTCAGCACATGTGACATATATTCCCCCCCTCGGTCAGAACGGAGAGTCTTCACCTTGCATCCTGACTCTGTCTCAGCAAGTGCTACAAAGGCCAAAAATGCATCATATACCTGTGATTTCTGTGTGAAAGGATAGACCCAGCATATACAAGAGAAGTCATCAATAAATGTTGCAAAATAAAAGCAACCACCTAATGACTTCGTCTGCATGGGACCACAAAGATCACTGTGTATAAGTTGCAACTTTGCAGTTGCTCTTAGAGCCTGATCACGTGGGAAGGAAAACCTGTGCATTTTTCCCAAAATACATCCTTCACAAATGTGATCTGGAGGCTTCTCCATGAGAGGTAGATCTGTAAACATATTATGTCGTTGCATAAGCATAAGACTACCAAAATTTACATGCCCCATGCGAGCATGCCATAACTCCGCATCAACCATAGCTGGAGTAAGAGTGAATGCATGATAAGCAGACTGATCCACTGGCTGAAATGCATCCAACTCATAAAGTCCATGACATAATGTACCAGTAAGCATCAAGGTCAAGGCATTTGCTTTGTCTCTGACCATGCATTTATCATCATCAAAGTAGACCTGCATTCCACAATGTGCTAAAGAAGAAATGGACAACAAATTCTTCTTTATCCCTGGTACATATAAGGCATCTGTAAGGCGGAGAATGGAGCCATCAATGGCTGTAAGCTGAATCTCCCCAATGCCACAAACTGGATATGAAGCATTGTTGGCACACTGAACAGTTTTGCCAACAGGGGCAGGGCCAACATGACTAAACAAATCCCTGCGAGATGTGATATGCTTTGAGGCACCACTATCAAAATACCAAGTACATGCATGCTCTGTCAAACTGAGTGCCTGTGAAGACCAAGAGGCATCATAGCTGCATGTAAAAAAACAGTAATCCCTGTCCTCAACAAAAGAAGCAGTCTCTGGAGGAGCTTTAGGAGCATCATTAACAGACATCCCAGCTTCCTTTGCCTTCTCTTTGGTAATCCTCTTCCTACATTCCGTGATGTAGTGACCTGGCTTCTTACAGTAATGACATTTGCCCTTCTTCTTGGGCTGTCCATCACCTTTCTTGGTATCCTGTGAAGAACCACCATCACCTGAATTTTGATTTGCACTCTTTGGCTGAGATTTCCCTTTCCCCTTTTGACCTGTAGTAAATGCTTGTTCAGCATTTGTGTTCATATTCATATTTTTCCTCATTTGCTCCTCTTGTAGTAAGAGAGCAACAAGTTCCTGATACTTGAGGGGTTCAACAGCATTCCTCATGCTGAGGTTCAAAGAGGTATGGAAAGCCAAGTAGGATCTTGGCAAAGAGTGCAAGATGGTGGACACAAGCTGTGTCTCAGGAATAATCTCATCCACATTGATGAGTTGCTCTCTCAAATCCTGCAGCTTGTTTAAGTGGCTAGACATATCATCTCCTTCATTCATTTTCTAATTTTCCAGCTCTCTTTTCAAAAATGAGATCCTAGCCTCATTACGAGCAGCATACATCTGCTCCAAAGTCACCCATGCATTCTGTGAAGAGCCAGCTGAACGAATATGAGGTATAATGGACCTCTGAACTGACAATGCAATGAGTGACAAAGCTTGTGCATCCCTGGCATCCCATGTCTTTTGAGCATTTGTTCTCTGAACAGGCAATGGCTGTCCTGGAGCCTGTACCTGTTGTCCTCGTCCACGAGCACCCCCTTGGGGAGGAGTCTCTGGAGCCAATGGACCTGGACGTGGTTCATCACCACTAACAAAATCCCAAAGACCTTTTGCCACAAGCACATTTTTCAGCATAAAACTCCACAAGGAGTAGTTCGTGCCATCCAATTTGTCTTCCTTAGACAAATATGTGAATACATCACTTTGCTGTTGATTTGCCATTATGCTTTACGCACAATGTTGTACCTGTTTACCAAAAAAAACAATAGCAAAAACCCTGATAACAACTGTACTCCACTGAATACAGTTCACCCAAATCTGCCTGCACTCTCAATCCTCTGAATGTGCAGCTCAATGCACCAATGACTGAATAGAGCAGCAAATGGCGTACACAATGCCAAAATGCCCCAAAAATGCCCAAATTTGTTGCACCCAAACTGTGCAAAAAAACCTGTATATTTTCTTGCTAGAAAATCTGCCTGTTGTGCCTGTATATTTTTCACAGAGAAAATAAAAATGCCCAAAAACTGAATTTTAATACTTACCACTGAATGACTGTGTAGGTTGTGGTATTTCTGCAGGTACTGATCACCAGAGTGCAAGTACAAATGACTGTACTTCACAGGCTGATGTAGGTGGAAGTACTGTGCAGGTAGCGTTTACTGTACGGGCAGGTACAGTTCTGTGTTGGGCGAGCAGGTACACGTCAGGTAAGTGTTTGTACAGTCGCCAGGTGCAGTCGCCAGGTACACAGCACTTAAAGCTCCACGTTTCTCTGTGCAGGTGACGATTAGCGCTGACTGGGGCTGCAGGCGGCGTCTTGCAGGTGGCGCACAGGTACACGGGCTGAATAGCGCTGACTGGGGCTGCAGGCGGCGTCTTGCAGGTGGCGCACAGGTACACGGGCTGAAGGCGGCGCTCTACAGTAGTTGTAGGCGACGACTTGCAGTACCCGACTGAAGGCGACCAGGTACGGGCAGCAGGCGCAGAGGTTACCTGACGGCGCACAGGTGATGTAGGTGGCTGCGCTTGACTGTACGGGCTGGTACAGCTACTGACGGCGATGCAGGCAGCGCAGACTGAATGTACGTATGCTGTACGGGCAGATGCAGCAAAGGCTTGGCAGTGTACGGGCAGGGCTGTGTAGAGCTTCAATGCTCTGATACCAATTGAAGACAATGAGGGTTAGGGTTAGGGTTTACACAGGTTCAAGCAAGCGTGGAAAACCAGAGAGAGGATACACGACTTCCAATATGCTTCAATGATAGAAAAATCAAGTACAATAGCCACATGATAGTGACCCTTAAGGATAAGTGTTCACATGTCCGGCCATAAATGTGCCGGGTGGACCAAAACACTTATAAACTGCATATAAGTGAAACTGAACTAAACTGGGGGAAAAAACCTCCACTAACTGAAGTAAAAAGTGCCCCAGTAACCTACTGATGATCACTAGCACTCCTTTGGGTGCATACACAGCATAAAACCCAACATTATCCACCTGCCCTGGCTTCGCATAAAAGCTTCTTGGCATGTACGGGCTGCGCTACCACCACCCAGGCGTCACTTCTCTCTCTCTCTCTCTCTCTCTCTCTCTCTCTCTCTCTCTCACAAACAACAACCAACTGGCTTTTTCTTCTTCTCTCTCTTCAAACTGTTCATACAGTTGATGTACACATCCAACCTTTCGTCTTGCAAAGCAAACAACCCATACAAGACCATAATCCCTAACATGGGTTCCAACGATGCAAAGAAACATACTGAAATTGAAAAAACAACAATATGCACACAAAAAACACCAAGCTTCTCGAACTCATACCTTTTCTTTGACCTCATCTTCTCTACCTACCGACTTGCTCGTTCACGAGGCTTGCTCTGATACCATTGTCAAATCCCCATAGGATCTCCTAGTAGAACACTCCTGGTACAAGACTCGAAACCTGCAAACAAACCAAACAAACATGACGGGGGTGCAAGCCTAACTCCCTCCCAACCTTGACAGCCGTGGGCAAGCCCACAAGTCTTGGCTGTCCCCACCGAGCCACGAGTTGAGCTAACTAGATGGACGTACTCACCAATCTCTACCTCGTGACGTCCCATACCGCCACGAAGCTACCCTTGTGGGCCTCGAGACTGCTGCCGGCCTCGGCTGCATAAAGCAGGTGCACGTCTGCACTATATCCAAGCTCCTGACCATAGAGCTCTCACAAAGACACGCGAGACTCTATATGACTAATGACTAACCTTGGCCACTCTTTTATGGGCTCTTGGCCGGTCATCGAGCGTCCACACTTGGGCGCCCGCCCGTCCATACTTGGATGCCTGCCCGTTAGTCTATCCCTAACTCAGCTCGCCAATCAACCTGCCTAGCTCCAAGCTTCCCCAATCCTCAAAGCTAGTCTTGTGTGCGTGTAGCACACGGTAGATACACACTATGCACATGACATATACACCTGTGTTTCCTCTCCATCTCTCTCTCTCTCTCTCCTGAGTTTCCACTTTCCATCTTCCGTTGTGCGTTCTATCAGTCATATGGATGGGAGCCTGTATCGTGCCACCCGTGTATGGCCAAGATGGTATCTTGTCCATGGGACTGTCACTCCATGGAAGGACCCATGTTTGTATCGCGTCTTGCCTATGGGACTGTCACTCCATCGGAAGGCTAGGGTTTCCACATTCTGCCGCGCCAGATTCATCCTCGACCAGAATGTCTTGTACAAGTTTCATGAAAGAGAGATTTCGTCCATTACATGTGCATGTGCATCCATCTCTGCATGCCTGAAACTATTTTCGTGTGACTTGTCTTCGTGTGTTTGCCCGCCATGACGTGCCACTTACTGAGCGGGGATACCCGTTAGTGAGCCCTGAAGGTTGCCCTGTCTTTGTCACATGCACTCTGCACTCAGTGCATGGTGACAAACTGGCTCATCATGCAGTGCAACATTTGTACATTATTAGAACCTAGTAGGATGAGATTTGTCGTATGACGTGACCCCATTGTACATCCTCAGTCTAGGATAAGTCAGGCACGAGCTATGTAGGTCATTCCTCAACCTTAGCGGGTCAGTCAGTCAGTCAGTCAAGTCCCTTAACCCACTTGGAGAGAATCATTCATGCATGTAGAGTCAGTAGAAGCCTTAGGGTTTGCATCAGAAAGCACTCTGCATCCTCCATAATATGCATTTATATGCCTGTGCATCATTTAGAACATCCCAAATGCCTTAGGGAATTTACTAGGATTTATTTGGTATTTTTTCCATATTTTATGGTATTTATTTAGCGTTTAATGTCATTTATAAACATAAAGTTTATTAAAGTTATGAGCAGCCAACTTGACCAACCCCTAACTAGTATAAATAGGCTTGCTCAGTGCTTAGAATACCATTCAGTCCTCAGAATCCACGCGCCTCATATCCTCAGCCCCAGGAGCATCCCCGCTTGTAACCATAGTCTCATCCAGCCCTTGGAGCTTCTGCGTTTGCTTCTCTTGAGAACCTGCGTTTTTTGCTTCAGTTAGCCCTGGCAGTCCAACACAGCAGTACAGCAGTCCTTGTACCTCAACGCAGCAGTTCAGTAGATCATTCTTCAATTCAGCAGTCCCTACAGATCATAGGCACAGCCATACAGTACCTCCACAGGCCCAAGACAGCAGTTTACATCTGCATTTATGCATCTACCTTGGCCAGCAGCTGTTCAGTCCCCTCCAATCCTGCGTTTGCAGATCTACAGCCATACAGCAGTGCGTTTCAGCCCTACAATCTGCGTTTCAGTCCAACATCAGTTCTACAACAGTATTCTGCCTTCTGTGCATCATCCATACATGCAACAGTCATGGTGAAGGTAACATATCATTCATAAGCATTTACAGCATAGTTACATAGCTTAGAACAGTCCACCGCAGTCCTTTCTCAGCCTCAGGTGTGCAGCCTTTCCTCATGCCCTTGGGAAGAGTGCATAGGCTCAAGATCAGTTCATTGAGGTGTTTCTACAGCTGTGTACAGTTCAGCCAGGCTTCCGATCCTCAGAGATCTTGCGTTTGGCTTATCTACAGTCCATAGTCATTCTCTCTAAAGTAATAAAGCAAATACTATCTCGTTATCGGGATAGGGGGCCCTTCAGTGGGTAATTCGAGATCCAATCTAGTGTACAGTTCTCATATATCTCTCTCTCATCTCTTTAAAGTTTAAAGTATTAAAGTGGATTGCTAAACTCACGAAACTCAGGATATAGAAGACGGTGTGAGCATTTGTGTGACAGGATCTTCCAATACAAAGACTTCCGCTGTATATTACAGTCTTCTGACATGTTTTGTTGCATGTGAACAAGTGGTAAGTATGATGTATTCATTTATTTAATGTTTTTACTCTAACCTTTGAATTTATAAGGCTTGCAGGTTCACACATGATAATAAGTGAGTGGACAATTTATTAAAGTGACCGAGGCCCAAATTATGGATGTGCCCACGTATGTTCCACCTACCACCTCTATCTCATGCAAATTGAAATAGAAACTTACGTGGAGGAGAAAGCGAATAGTTCGTGGAATTAATCGTGGAGTTTTCTCTCTCTGGTGACCCATGTATGCAAGGTGACCAGCCCATATGTTCATATAGGAGAAGCCGATTTGCTACAATGAGCCCTTTGGAACAGCCGACTTGCATACTTGCTGTTTTTTTTTAAAGTCGACTTGCTTTTGGGAGCCCTTTGGGACAGCCGACTTGCATACTTGCCCATATGTTCATATGGGAGAAGTTGATTTGCTACAGTGAGCGCTTCGAGACAGCTGACTTGCATACTTGCTGTTTTTGAAGAGTTGGACCAGCCGACAGAAGAAGTCGGCTAGCTTTGGGAGCTACAAAAGGGGTTGACTAGCCTGTTGAGTGCTACAAGCGAAATCGACTAGTCCTTGGGCGTCGTGTCCAGACCCAATTTCTACACAAGTTTGTAATTAACAAAGTTGTGTGAGCTTCCCGGGTCCAAAAGAATGCGGATTCTATGGCCATTCACTCCTCCATAAACTCGGAGAAGATTGTGCAAACCAAAAACCTTAGAGTTGAACAAACAATCAGAACATGAACTAGAGCGAGAAAGTACCTGTCAAAGACAACTGGTTGGTTGCCTTCGTCTTGGGTCTTGCATTGGTCTTAGCACCCTTCTTCTTCGGGCACTCGTTATGCATGTATCCTTTTTCTTAGCAGATGAAGCAATGTCCCTCCTTCTTGAGCTTCAAAGCCTTGAGAAGCCGGTTTTTCTTTGCTAGAGTCGAAATAGAATTCTTCGAAGGTTGGTCCGAAGAGTTTCTTTCTAACGTGCTAGTCATCAGTGCAGAGAACTTCCTTTTGTGCTTGTTCCCCTGCTCGGTTACGGGCTTGGTTTTGGAAGAGACCATCGTATCATCATAAATGCGTACATAGTGAATGGCCTCATCCAAAGTTTTGCACTTATTATTCTTGACCTGTAAACGATACGAGTCGGGTAATCCTACTACAAAGAAACCCAAAAGAGTTGTAGAATCCATCTTCATAGCTTTCATCTACAAGTCTCTAAATTTCTGGAGGTAGACCTCATAAGTGAGGTTCTGAAGGTCCTGGTCAAACTAGCAAACTAAGCAACTATGTCATAGACATCCTCCTCCTTGAGGAACTCTTTCTTGAAGACTTCTTCAAACTGCGCCCAGGTTGGTGGTTTAGATTTGAGTTCTTTCCACCAAAGCAAAGCCTTGCCCGAGAGGAAACCTGCTGCCAATTGAATCTTTTTGTCATCGCAATATAGATGAAATTGGAAGTGGACCTGCCACTTATGTAGCCACGTGTCCACAATCTCCTTGGTACGCTACTTTTGCCCGCCCCCAAGTACCGAGAGAGTACACAAGCTAGTGGTCAATAAAGAGATGGAATTTTGCAAAGTCTGCATCTACACGGCGACCTGTGTCTCTGATGCTCCGTGAAAGAAGCGTCGAAAGTAGCTTTAAATTTCTGAAAATCAGATTAAGTCACAAAATCTTCAAAAAGATCGCCGTCGACGGTCTCGGGGACAACATCTTGCAAGCAAGAGATGGTGCAAGAGAACTCGAGGAGATGTGCTGCTAGAAGCCCACGCTTTGCCAAAGAAAAACAATTGTACACAAGCTATCGATCCGTTTCCAAGACCACAACCCACTCGGGTTCCAACGATGCATACAAAAATTATACACTGAATTCTAAGAAAAAAAACAACAGTATCTCGAACTCGTACCTCTTTCTTTGACCTCTTTCTTCTCTATCTACCAACTTGCACACTCTTCGAGGCATGCTCTGATACCACTATCAAATCCCCAAGGATCTCCTCATAGAGCAATCCTGAAACACAACTCAAAACCTGCAAAACAAAGCCAAACAACGTGAAGGGAGTGCAGGCCTGACTAACCACTCAACCATGACAACCGTGGGCAAAACCCACAAGTCTTGGCTATCCCCACCAAACCACAAGCTAAGCTAACTAGCAAGACGCACCAACCAATCTCTACTCCATGACGTCCCATACCGCCACGAAGCTACCCTCGTGGGCCTCGAGATTGCTGCCGACCTCGGTTGCATGAAGCAAGTGCACGTCTACACTAGGTCCAGGCTCCTGACCGCAGAGCTCTCGCAAAGACTCGCGAGACTCTAACTAACTGACTGACCTTGGCCACCCTTTGATAGACTCTTGGCCGATCACCGAGCGTCCACACTTGGGTGCCCGCCCATCAGCAATTACACCTAGAAAGATTGTAACCATCCGCATTGCAAAGACCATCACAAGACATATGTTCTTTGCAAGTACACTTCCCACACTTGACCATTAAGTGTCACAATCTTGGAAATGCCAACACAAAAGGATCTTCATTGGCATCGAGGGGAGACTCTTCTTCCTAAAGTTCTAGTCCTTTTCTATTTTAGTCAAAGATTCTCTGCCTCAGGATCCACCCCCCCCTTTCCCGCGGGCAGAAATTTGAATATTTTGTAGTCATGGGTTCTCTCCTCGAAATGTCTCCCAAAATCTGAATCTTTTGGATTTCTTTTCGTAAGCCTTGTTTCTATAAAAGGCTTGGCTCCTTTCCCTACTTAGACCACGGGGGTTGTCTATGCACAAACTAATGTAGGCATTATGTATGGTGAAGCTCTTGTATCAGGCTTGACATGAGAATTTCAGGTGTTGGCATCATTGTGTTCTTTTGTGTCACATGATTGCAATCTAAGAGCCCAAATCATCATACTAAAGGTCTTTCTCTTAGATCTTCAATCCAAAGGGAGGTTTGTTGGATATTTTTGGAGTCTAGTAGTGTGACTATTAGTGTGAACGCCCCGTGTGAACATCCCTTGTTAAGGTCTAAGTCAAAAGGTGAGGCTTGATACCTATAAAAGCAATTTACACAATGGAAGTATTACCATAATTCATTATCATTGTATCGTGGAATCTCTCTCCATTGTGCTCTCTCCCTCTCTCTCTCTCTCTCTCGCACCATTGTCATGGCTTGAGCTTCCATCTTATCTCTCTACTTGCACTCAACTCCTATACACCTATCATGGATATCTTTCATCCTCCATAGCTGCATATGTATGATCCTAGATGCCAATACTATTCTCATCTTCCTACGTACTGGATCTGGAGAGACATACTTGAATGGTAGGCATTACTACCTCCTCGGGACTCTATGTTGGGAATCAAGGTCTTACCTATGTGTGAACCCACTCTCATGAGTGTGGTTGTGTGTGAAATATCACAGCCATTGCAGCCCGTCTAACAGAACACATGTAACACTTTTTTGTCTTGTAGACCCATGGGGTCTGTAGCACACGTTAGTAAAATCTCTCTCTCTCTCTCTCTCTCTCTCTCTCTCTCTCACACACACACACACACACACAAAAGATTGAGCACTCCCTCCAACTCCCCATGTCTGGCAACAAAACCGGCTGCCCAACCCCTTTGGCACCACAGCTCTTGCCTCCTGGGGGTTTTACATTCCTTTCTCAAACTCTCTTGATTTCAGTTCCCCTGTTTGCATTGCCTTCCCATTCTTCATATGAAGTTAAAACGCTTATCATCACCGTCTGTGATACAAGAACAACGATGGCAATAGAGGGACGAGCATGGATGTATCTCTAAAAAGTAACCACTAAACCTAAAACAAAAACGAAGGGTTGCCAATCTGTTTTTTCTTTTTCTTTTTTTCTTTTTTATGTTTTAGAGAGGTGTGCCGCTGTGTGTTTGTGTGTGTGTGTGTGTGTGTGTGTGTGTGTGGAAGACCAAACCTGGAAATTCTTGCGGAAGGCGAACTTGAGGCGGGGGTCGATTTCGAAGCCGTCTCTCTCCTGCATGCGGCGGCGGCGCAGCTGATCACGCACGCGCTCCCGCGGATTCTCGCGCGCGCGGTCAGGCGGCAGGTACATGGTGGGGCCCTGCCCGGGCTCGTTAGTGGCCCTCAGCTTGGCGTGCTCAAACATCTCCTTCTCCGGCGGCTTCTGTCGCCATGGCAAATCCGCACTCTTCTTCCATGCAGCGGTCTCGCTGGATTTCTTCGGCATGCTTTCCACTCTGCACCCTCTCTATTCAACAAAATAGCAAATAACAAATGACAATGGATAAGCAACCGTGGTGAGTCAAAATTGTAACCTGAGTTAACGCAGAATTTTTTTCTTTGATCCCTTCTTTTTCAAAGATAAAAATGCATTAGGGGTGGTACGATGCATTAAGATTAAAATGTTATCTAAGCATAAGGAGTGGTACAATGAATAAGCACCCAAAATCTTTTCTACTGAGGGGGACCAAACTTAGCACGGCAAGATGTGAGACCAGATATTTCAAACTCTGAAGCAAGTTCAATTTCTAGGTAGGGAATTTGATCAGACACGGTGGATCACACGCCGCAATAGTTCCATCAATCAGTGCTCGCTTCAAGGCATCGACATCGCCTCATCCCTCGGCACACAGGCTGTATGGTGCCAAGCCCCAGCCCATAGCCACCACCGGGCATTTGGCTAATTTGGAGAGATCGTTTATGCTGTTGTTGCTGAGAGCAGAGCCGGTAGTTACAGCTGGGGAATCCTGAATCGGAGAGCCCATCAGTCTGAGTGACTACCTTCGGAGTTTTAGAGCAGACAAGTCTAACATCTCCGCATCTAGTCAGTGGGTCCGAGTTGGAGGTCTCATCCACAGGTCCTGTTCCAAAGGCTAATCTGATCCGAGTTCAGAAGGTACCACATGATTTCAAGAAGGTTACCTCTTCTCTGATTTTCTTGGCATCTTTTGACTCTCTGTTAATCTGCAATAGGAGATCTTCAAGCTCTTTCGTTATCCTATTCAGTTTATATGTGGACATTATAATAATGCATGCGCACTTAATCAGAAGTATGGGCATTATTGTTGGGACCATCGAAAATCCAAATATTTTAAAGGAGATCATGCTGATAGTGTCTGCATTAGGAGGAGGTTTTCTGCATTTGCTTGATCAGCTTGATGCATCATATGCATATCTAGAGCAGAGGGAGAGGGAGAACGACAGGGCGGATTCAGTGGAGTCTGAGGGAGCATGGGAGGACAGGAAGAGCCAGGAGAGCTAGGTGTCCTCGGATGTCCCTAGCCTCGATCAGATGGGTCTAGTGAGTGGGCAGATAGTCCAGATGATGGTTCAGATTCTGTGGAGTCTGAGGGAGCATGGGAGGACAGGAAGAGCCAGGAGAGCCAGGTGTCCTTGGATGTCCCTAGCCTCACACATCGGATGGGTCTAGTGAGTGGGCGGATAGTCTAAATGATGGTTCAGTTTTGTTCCTTGCTCACGACCGACTCTGACTGCTGACACGTCGGATAGTCAGGAGGTCACCATTGCTGATTTGATGGAATGGATGATGATGTTTTCTCCTCTGTTCTTGATGATGATCCTAAGGAGCTAGCTTTGGCTAGTAGTGATGCAGATGTGAGGGCTCTCTTTGTGTCCGTTTTCTAGATTCTGGACACTCATGTGGAGGTCCCATCGCTTTGGTCCACCATGCATGCTTGTGATGATGTTCAGACGTCAGCCCCAGCTGACATGCTCACTAGTGTGCCAAAGTCCTGACTTGTGATTCATATGTACGTGAGTCTGACTTTGGTGCTGACTTGGAGGATGTTATGTCATGTGCTTTGGCAGTTCCTATATGTAGTGCCGATTCCGATGCTATTCCGGATGGCCCCATTGTTCAGATTCCAGCACATGTAGATGTTCCACTTGACAGTACGGATGCATACGATACCTTTCCAGATGGTCCAACTGATGGTCTGCTGACGGATGTTGTGCGAACATAGCAGATACCTTCCCAAGATGATCCCCTGATCGATCCGAGTTTAGTTTTGACACTTATGCCACCACTTCAGCAGATGTTCAGAGCTTATGCGGCGGCAGATGCCCACATGTATGCTGAGTTTCGGATTCCGACCCCCATGCTGTTGTCCATGTGGATTCCGACCCCCATGCTGTTGTCCATGTGGATTCCGACCCCCATGCTGTTGTCCATGTGGAGTCCGACCGCATGGAGGATCCCTTGGTACAGCCCTTCTTCATCATTGTTTGATGCAATCGGATCATTACCGACATTTGCATTTCCATCTACTTTCCGATTGATCGCCTCCGCATCCGAGGCCAGAGCTTCACACGGATCAGTAGAATGTAGTCCATGTTCTTGGAGTTTGAATCTTCTTGTAGATGTATGGTTTTTCATTTTCATCTTGTACCCTATAGCATGGATGCATTTGTACATGGTATGCGCACCGCCTTGGCATTACACTATGATGATTGTGGGTTCGGGTCATCGGATTTCTCATCCGATCCATCGAGCGTACCAGGTGTGCTGACAGCGGGCGCGTGCACACACTCTTGATAGGAGGATAGCTTCCACATAGGTTAGCACTAAGATAGAGTTGGATTCCATCATTAGGGGGGATTACCATTCAAGAAAAGGGGTTACCAGTTGATCTTTTTCTGCAGGTCCTTCTTTGCCCTTTTTTCTCATTTAGCCTAGCTTTGGAAGTCCTCTAGCATTTTTTCTTTTGTCAAAAACACAACTTCCTCCGCATATTCCATTTTCATGGCCTCCATTTGTTCTGCCTTCTTTCTGAGGTCAGCATTAGTTATCTCATCAGAGCAACGTTCAGCTCATTTATAGTCATTTTCCCTCTTTTGCCCCTTGTTACCCTTATAGGTGTGGCTACCTCCACTTCCTTTTTTAGAGTTTTTATTGTTTTGTCATCATGTCTTTGTTGTTCTTTGAATTCTTCTACGAGCACCTCTAGTTCTTCAATCTGGACCCTCAGTGTGGCCTCATCATTTTCTTTCTCCTCTAGCTTCTTCGTAGCTGCCCATGCATGCTCTTTAAGTTCATCATCATGGATGAGATCCAATGATGATCCTTTTCATAAGACGATCTCTTTCCCCTTCCCTTCAGATTGCACAACTGGTTTCTTCCATCTCCCTTCAAGAGTGTGAATCTTCTTTTCCAAGCTTCCATCTCTTGCCTCAGCTGCTCATTTACCTTTTGTAGCTCTTCTTCTCTGCTATTGGTGCCTCTTCCTGGTGCCAGCTCCTTTGCCCACTTGGACCATTGCTG
The DNA here is from genome assembly GCF_041138505.1 of Cibotium barometz. Lineage (NCBI taxonomy): Eukaryota > Viridiplantae > Streptophyta > Polypodiopsida > Cyatheales > Cibotiaceae > Cibotium > Cibotium barometz. The sequence goes on along the minus strand of NC_141048.1, from coordinate 29,260,595 downwards.
ATGTTTCCAAGTCCTTTGTTGGCTGCAAGCTTGCTGTATGGGCCGAATTCAAGTTTCCGGACCCCCCGTCCGGATCTCCCCCTTTTGACTAGTAAGGAGCCAACTGTTTGCAGGAAGGTGTGGGGATCTTTCCAATGGTCAAGCTCGTAACCATTGAGGTCTCCAAGCTTTACAGATCCTTGAGAAGCAATTCCACCATGTCTCCCATAAGCGTTGTCACACTGCCGCATTGCACTATGGGTACTCGTCCCTCCTCTCACCTCACCTCACTTAACTCACACACACTCACTAGCATGCATTAGAGAGAGAGATTAGCAAGAGGATTAGAAAGAGCAAGACTCTATCGCACAATGGGAGAGTATGTTTGTATTATGAGAGATATTCACTTATATACATGGCCATAAGTGTTCACACTCACTTAAACTGTGGCCGGTCGGGCACTTTAGGCTCATAAGAGGCCTAATGCTATTACAATGACTACTCTCATAATATATCCATGAATTACATCACTTAGGACTTCATCCTAACTTACTACCACACGCTCTTAAAGCGAGAATTGACATAAATACTTTATCACACCATTACAGGCACCTATCTAAGCTGTAGATTTGGACACCATTACTTCATATCTTGAATGTATGACCTGTTGGTGTATCTACCTTTACTCCTTGATGTAAGATAATGGTAGTAGCTCTTGTTAACCCTAGGAATGGGTTAACATTTCCCCCTTCTCGATGCCAATCGTGTCCTCTCGTGATCGCGTTGAAGACCTTTGTGTTGTGGGGAGAATTGATAAGCTTTGTTTTGATGGCTTTTGATTTTGATTGGCATTCAATGGTCATTATTCCTCTGGAAGAAATGAGAAGGGGTAGTTCGTAAATGAAAAGGTTAGTGGTTTTTTAGGAATTCCTAACGGGTGGGTGGGTGGGGTTTTTTGCGAATGATTGCATTTTCATATGTGTGAGCATTTTTTATTTTTTTATTTTTTTTATTTTTTGCTCACTTTGTTTTTGGCAATCATAAGCTAGGCTACATGTGATTTGTGTTAGTGGGAAAGCTAAGAGATGTTAATGATGGGAGAGAAGAGAAGGAAGGATCCGGAGGAATGTACACAAAAGCATCAGAACGAGACTATATTTCTCAGTTCCTCATTCGATTCATTGAAGCGACATTCATTATTTGAATATGCCTTCGATGAAGTTCCTTTTTGAGGCAAGATTCTTGTCAAATGTTATTTTTTAGGACCTATTCCTGCATGCTTCTTCCCATGTACTATTTATGCTTTTATGTATAGTTAAGTGCTCTTAGTAAGCAAATATATATGAAGTACAAGAATTGAGTCTCATAGACTCTGAGCAACTACTTTTTGTTGAAGTAGCCACTCATTGGGGAAACTTGTTTTTTTTTTTGGTTACCACCTTGTTATGAGCAACAAGTTCTTGTGGCTACTCTCCTTTTTGAGAGAATAGGTTCTTATGTCTACCACGTAGCTTCTGAACTTACACTTCATATCCAAAGGTGTGAAAAGAGCATTGTGAGTTTGTCTTTGATGCGCTCATAAGTCTCCGTTACAGACGTGGGAATTGATTCTTGAATTTTTGGCTTAAATGTTATCGAGGCAGTAGGTAAGACTACTGGTTAGTTACCATTGGGGTTACTTGAAAACACAAGCTCTTGTGTAGGTGCTGAATGCACGAGACTAGTTGAGTGACTTGCTTGGTGTTGCTTGGGCCTCCATTCTTGTTGAACTTTAGGTGAAGCTGTTGGGGTTAAAGTCTTTTGATTTTGGCAACCATATGATGGGATTGTCATCAAAGTATCCTTATTGTTGAAGCACGTGCACAAGCACCCATTTTTTATGACCCTTATAAATTGGTGGGGCTGATGCCTTTGGTGCTGAGGTTTATTTCTTTGAACAGGCTTAAGGGATTTTTTGATGTGCTTGGAAATCCAAGCTTTGGTATTATTTTGGTAGTACCCTTGTGCTTGCAGTAAATTTTTTAATACCCACACTTGTTGACTTGGTGGAGTTCTTTTAGGAACTTGCACAGACTTTTGTGGACAATGTTGTGGTGTACTTTTACCTTTCCTTAGCTTCTAAGTGCTGCGTTGAGGAAGAGACTTTGACTGATGAGACACCCAAATTGGATTGGTGCCTTTGTAGTAGCCTTGGGCTTCTTCTCCACCACCACCCACCTTTTGATACCATTAAGATACCTTGATTTGTGTTGTCTTGGTGGATTTTTCTTTTTGGTGGAAGTGGAAGGTTTTGGGCCCTCCTTCACATTGGTTGACGTTGAGGCTGCAGGTTTGAGACTCATGGGTGTTGTTAACAATGAGGTTCGAGTCTCTTGCAGAGTGGTGGTTAGTGATGTGGAGGCTAATGTGCATGCAGCCCCCTCTTTTGGCGAGGTTGGTTGATAAAGAGGCGTTTGCTCTAGGACTTTTTCCTTGAGTTCCTTGTTAGATGGTTGCGCTTGGGAAACTTCTTCAGGAATAGCGGTTGATTGCATGGTTTTGGAATTAGACTTTGTTGGTGAGGATGGAGTTGAAGGAGTAGATGCTTTATCAGAGTCGGTCGTTAAGGCAAATGGTAGGTCATTATGTAGAGGGGATTCCGTGGAAGAGGTTTGTAACTTTTTGCGTTCAGCATCATAGAAATCCATTGGGGTTGGATCCTCTTTTGTGCAGTATGGTATTGTCAACTTTGTGTTGTTGACCATTATGATGACCCTATCGCTAGCAAAGCATAGTGATGCTTGGGTAGCAATAGTCCATTTATGCACCAAGATCAAATTTTCTTCCAACATATACTCAACCACAAAAAACTTGCAAGTAAGGGGGTTTCAATATACATTGTATGTTCAAAATACCCCAAACATGGCATGTTCAAGTCTTGTGTAGATGGAATTCTTTCAGGATAAGCTGTATGTGCTGGTTGACCTAACAAATCCCATAACTCGAGGGTCATGAGATTGTGTTCTCAAGTTGGATAAAGATATGCTTGGATTGTGGCAATTTTATTGGAAAATTCCAATCCAACCATAATTCTTGGAATGTTCTCAATAAGGTATGTTGGAAGTTCTAGCTCCTCCAAGGTCTCGTCCTCCCATAAGAGCAATTGCACAATGCCTGCAGGAGTGTTCAAGGTGACTGATTGCATGGATTCATCAAGTGAATACAACGAGTCACGTATCCAAGTTCCAACAAGGACGACATCATACTCAAAGGAAATCTAGGATAACATGGAATGTAAATTTCACATCTCCACCGATTGTTTGAGTAGCATAGCTAAAGTAACCTGGAACTTCAATGTTTTTCCATTGGCTCCTCTTGCAAGACCATTGTCTTTAAAGATGAGTTTCAGCTGCCCCAATCTAACCCAAGTGTTTATTCTCAAGATGTTATGATGACTAGCTCAAGGTGCGTTTGCACTTAACATCATTACCCGTAGGGAAATCCAACCATATTATGATAAAATCTTCAAGAGGAACCATGGATGTTTCAGTTTTTGTTTCAATTCCAGATCCCATTTTGGTTTCATATTCCCATTCACTCTCATCCTCTATTTGGCTCTCAGCATTTTAAAGAGTACCCAATGTGTACAATAGCACACTTGGTCCTTTGACAATTCTAATTGAGTTTTGTTTGGAAACTTGTGAATCCTTAGAGTCCTGTTCTTTGTAGCTCTTGATGTCTTTGTATAACTCATGTTGTTTAGACTTTAAAGGTGCAAGTGTTGACGCTAAGCTGGCTTCAACATGAGAGAAGAGCACTCCACCAAATGAGGTTTTGAGAGACTGCTTTAATTTCATAAGGGATTCATTGAATTTCTCACATGATTTCTCAACCGCGTAATTCGTGCAATCTACCTCTATTGACTCTTTTATAAAGGGTATGTCTCCCTCCTGAAAGGGAAAGCGATACTCCTCTGGTTCTTGCATTTTGGTTACCTTTTTAGGATTGGCATTATTAGGTTCAATCACAACTGGTGATCTTGTATAACACTCAACAATGCTAAGTATGCTTTCCTGAGCTTGCTTTTTGCGTTTTGCATATGTCATATGATCATGATTTTCAATTTGGGGTGGTTGGGCGGGTTCTAGTTTCTTGATTGCTCTATTAAGTGCATTGAGTGACGAATCAGAACTTGTTTCATCCTCTCACTAAGTGACGTTCTAGAACTTGTTTCATCTTCTGACTTTCTTTGGATCATCAAGTTTTCATTCTGTTTGCCCATGCAATGAGATCGAATTCGGGTTTTTGTATGCTGTGTCGCACATGGTGTTGTGGTTTGAGTGGTAGCCTTTGAGGTGGATGCTTTTGCATCATGTGTAGCTTTAGGCTCTTTTGGGTTTATGTTTTCCACACGTTCCTTTTCCCTGTCCTCTCTTTCAACGTTGGTTTCGATAGTTTGTTGTCCCTTGTTTTTTCTTGGGCTTAGAAGGTCTTGTTTTCTGTTTTGGTTTCTGCTTTTTAAGGCATGTTCTTCTACCCATTTCGAAGTGTTGTCTTTTGCATTCTTTTTGACCATTTCTTATGCCTTGGCTTGCAATCGCATAAGCACATTCAAGGGTACTATGGACGATTTCCCGTTTTGTACACTTAAGATGTTTAGAGTTGTATTATGTGAGACAGGTTGCAGTGAAGCAACTCGCCTTGGGCAATCTTGGAACATGTGGTCGATGCCACAACATTCACATAGGGGTTGTAAAGTGTCAGTGATTATGGACATGGAAGTATTCCAAACTGTGCAATCAGCCACCTTATGCAGTCCACAACAATAAAAACACTGAAGTATTCGATTAACTACTTCCTAAGCAGTTTCTACCCTTTGGACTGTTTTTGCTTGGTGTACGGGAGATGGAGGTTTTGAGTTATTTATAGATAAATTGGGACATTGGGTAGTGTCATGACCAAGGGTTTTGTAATATATGTAGTACAGAAAAACAGGTACCTTGTACGCATAATGGGGATTAGGATGGTCGTAAGTGATTGCACTTAACACAAGGCATTTCACTTGTCACTTGGAGAGGCATTAAGGATGTTTGGATTTGAAGGATCTCATCCTCTCTTAGAGATGTCAATTGAATTCTTTTAAGCAAGGCTGCATAGAATTCAGGGAATGACAATTCTAAGATCAATCTTTATTTTGTCATTGCTTCACTTGGTGTTTAGATGAGGAACATCTTATAGTATGATCATCTTCCATCATGTTGTTATATAAAAGTATTGCTTCTTTAAAACATTGATCAAAATGTTTCTAGATTGGATATAATGGTCAAGTTATGTAAGCTATTTTTCTTTAAGCCCGTCATGAAACATCTCTTCAATTGAGAATCGTTTAATTTTTCCCATGACTCACATTGTGAGTCCAAGAGTTTTATCCAAAGGATAAAGTCTCTAATGGTTTCGTTTGGTTTATGCTCAATTAAATATAGTTCGCTTGCTACACTCCACCGATCACCTTGTCTTGAAAAGCTATGAATTAAGGTTGTTTTCAAGGTTGTGAAGTTGGTCTTGATCGCTGGCATCAATGTGATGAACCATCTGACTAGCCTTTCCCACTAAGCATAAGTTCAACTCATGTACCTTGGTGGGGCAATTGGGATTTCCAAAGGCTTCACATCTTTGTTCAAACATTTGAATGAATTGAACATGATCAGTTGTTCCGTCGTATTTGCCCATGATTTTTGAAATTTGTACAGACGTGTTTTTGTATGTCGCAAAGGTCGTATGTGAGTGCTCCTGTGGGTTGGAAAGGGTTGGTACCTATAGGATTTGTGAAAATGTTAGGTAAAGAACTAAAGCCCGGTGGGATTCAAGTGACAAGGGGTGCAAAACCTGATGACACTCTTGTTGTTGGCATGGCAAATGGTATTGGGAGGTGCATTTGTGGCATGGATCTTAATGGCTCGAAGATGTTAGCCATTGAGTTTAGTGAGTGTCGGCCCACGTAATCCCTCTTTTGTTGCCATGTCCGATGTTATTAATTGCTCCTTAATGAGCAAGCACATGCGTTTTTTTTTTACTTTTCATATTTTCTCACAACCCATTACAGCCTCAAAAAGCCTAGCATACTCTTCGTTGGGTCAAACGAGTATCTGTTTGCCCTAATTAACTTACGCGTTACACGCATGTGAACGACCTTAGGGATATTTTTCTGAAAAAAGTGCATGCCAATAGCATCCTAGATGGAAGAGGAGGTCCTAAAACCTATTTTCCATCACTGTCTCAAGATAAAATTTTTTTCCATGTTTCGCAACCCGTTTTTGAAGGTGTTCCAAAAGGAATTTGGAAAAACTCTCTATAAGAGAGTTGTAGTATTTTTGGAGTATTACAACTTTGTCTCTCTCTGAGTCTTCCGTGATTTTGTTATTTAGACCCTCAAAAAGTAGCCTGAATATGGTTTGCAGTCATTTTCGCGCTGTTTTGGGTGATTTTTAGTGCTTTATGCCTCGATTTTTGGGTCGACTTTTGAGGCATTTGGCCGGAGGCCAAAACGATCGATTTTGCCCTCGGACGGTGAAGACTAAACTTGAAGAGCTTGATGCTGGCTTTCCAATGAGCACCAGAGTGCCTTCATCAGATTCATGGTTTAAGAGATACGAGTCTCCAAATAGGGCTGTTATCCAGAGTCCTTTTTTTTTCGGGCCGATAGACCCCTTTCATGATGTGAATTAGCAGGGTGTAGTTCACAATGTGAAGCGGACTTCACGGATTTTCTCAAATTTGATTTTTTTTCCATGGGGACTATTTCACGACGTAAAACAATAGGGGTTTACGGCGTGAAATGCTTAGGACGTGAACCGATTTTTTGTGTTTTTTTTTGGATGTGAACCCTTAAGGTGTCTAGAAACGGTTCACGGCGTGAGCCACATGGCTCACGTGATTTTTTTTTGGATGTAAACCCTTAAGGCGTGAGTGCAGAAATAGTTCACGGCGTGAGCCATGTGGCTCATGCGGATTTTTTTATTTTTAGGACGTGAATCCTTAAGGCGTGAGAGTGCAGAAATGGTTCATGGCATGAGCCACGTGGCTCACACGGTTTTTTTTTAAAGGACGTGAATCCTTAAGGTGTGAGAATGCAGAAACGGTTCACGGCGTGAGCCACGTGGCTAATGCGTATTTTTTTTTAAAGGACGTGAACCCTTAAGGTGTGAGAGTGTAGAAACGGTTCACGACATGAGCCATGTGGCTCACACAAATTTATTTATTTTTGGGTTTTGAAGTCTTGAGGGAAATTCAAATTTACCTGTTTGGGGGGGAATATATTTGGAATTTTAAATTAAGGAGATATGGGCATTTTTCCAAAAAGGCAAGTGGGAATAAAAAAAGTCAACCTTTTTATGACACCCCTTTACACCCTTTATAAATGACCCCCAAAATGGATAATTTGACAACTCATAAAGCATCTACTCATTCAATGCTCATTAGCCTTAATGAGTTATGTAAAAAAGTGATTAAAAATTAATCCTTTCACTAATATTTCTCTTTTTTATACTAATCAAGGACTCTAATTAACTCCTAATCACTAATTAATTCACATAATTGAGCACATCATTGGATAGAGCAAGGCATTGCTAAGCTATGTGCATCAACTAATGTGTAAATTCATGTATAATTAGAGATTAATCAGACTCTTAATTTTGGTCTCTTCTTTTAAGGCAAAATTAAGCAAAAGAGAGCTAAATTCCTCCAATTGATGTAATTATGTGTTTTGATGCATCTAGATACTCTCAAAACACTCAAAAACACTAATTTCGACTACTTACGTGATCAATTTGGACCCCAAATAACACATTTTCTAAAATTTTTGTCTCTTGAAGTGGATTAATCACCTTTAATGACAAAAACCAGTCAATTAAGAGAAATTAGTTGATTTCAAGGATTTTTTATGGTTTTTGAAGTATTAAGCTACTCCTAATGCTTCCTAATACTCTAATGCATACAATTCCAACAAAACACACACAAGTTAAAATTAATGATTCTAGTTCTATTTTTAACTCTAAAGAGAGCTAACATTCACTAAAAATTGCATTCTATTACATTGTTTGATGTAATGGATACGAACTAAGCCTAACAACAATTTAAGCTAAAAATTAAACAAAAATGTATTCTTTACAAAACAAAATATAGAGCTATTTTCCATAAAATCACACACAAATCTCCATCAAATCCACATCTTTTTCTCGTGGGAAACCATTAATCAAGACAATGGGCAATGGGTAATGCATAGATTAGCGAAAAACGATGGAAAAAGCTAAGGGATAGCTCCCTTGTAGTGGTGTCAAAAATGTTATGGCTTACAGTGAACTCAAACTCTTGTAATAGGATCATCCCTCTAGCTAATTTTCCTACCAACTCTGTGAAAAGATGCAAGAGAGAAGAGAGCTCGAGCTCTTGCAACAAGCACACACACACTTACAAAACCCTAAAAGAGAACACACAAGGTGAGAGACTGAAAATCTTCTTCTTCTTCTTCACACAACATTCAACACACCATATACAAAGATAAGAGTACACACAATATGAAAAGGTACTCAACCAAATACATACTAGGATTCTCTATAGTGTGAACCCAACTAAATGAGCTGGCGCTATAACTATGCCAGTCTCTAGATCACTGTCCCACCGCCTCACTAGATGAGCTCGATATCTCAACACTCCCCCTCGAGCTCAACTCCATCTCATGTACACCAAGCAAAGCCCTGAATCTGCGGAGCTTCTCTGTACCCAATGCTTTGGTGAAGATGTCAGCGACCTAATCCTGTGTGCTGACATAAACAAGGTCAACGTCTCCTGCCAAAACCTTCTCTCTGACAAAATGGTAGTGGACCTCTATATGCTTCATGCGAGCATGAAAAACTGGGTTCCTGGCCAACTGTATACTGCTAATGTTATCATAGAAAATAACAACTTGTCTATCCACCGATAGACCCAAATCTACAAGTAGCTTTCTCAACCAAGCTACCTCACATGCTGCCATAGCAACACCTCTGTACTCGGCCTCTGTACTGGATAGAGAAACCATTGAGGCTGCTTCTTGCTGCTCCAAGTCACAGCAGCACTCCCCAAAGAAAACATGAAGCCACTAGTAGATCTTCTATCTGTGAGATACTACCAGCCCAATCAGCATCTGTGTACCCATGTACACATATCTCTGTCCCAGTTTCATAAAATAGTCCACAATGCAAGGTAGACCTCACATGCCTCCGTATGCGTCTCAATGCATCCAAATGCGGCTTCCGAGGAACCTGCATAAACTGACTCACCAACCCAAGAGCATAGCTCAAATCCGGCCTGGTGATCGTTATGTAGATCAAGCTTCCTAGTATGCGCCTATACATAGTAGGATCCTCCAAAATCTCTCCTTTCTGCACTCAACTTGCCATTCTGATCCAATGGCATTGAGATAGGCTTACAGCCTGTCATACCATACTTGGACAACATGTCCAAGCCATACTGTCTCTGTAGTAATCCAATACCATGTGGTGACCTAATCACCTCAATGCCCAAGAAGTATCTGAGCTCCCCCAGATCCTTCATCTCAAACTTCTGTCTAAGCAAGATCTTTACATCAAAGATCTCTGCATCATGGTCCCCCGTAATAATCAGGTCGTCTACATAGATGACAACAAGCACAACCCCTCTATCACTGTGTCTCACATACAATGAGAAATCTGCATTGGCTACATGAAAGCCAATAGTGACAAGATATTCAGAAATCATGTCAGACCATGCTCTTGGTGCTTGTTTTAAGCCATATAAGGCTTTCTTCAACCTGCAAACATGCTCGGGGTGACTCACATTCTCATAACCAGGTGGCTGCAACATATATACCTCTTCCTGCAAATCCCCATGCAAGAATGCATTCTTTACATCCATCTGATGTAAAGACCATTACTTTGACGCAGCTACTACTATCACAACTCTCACTGTTGCCATCTTGGCAACTGGGCTGAAAGTTTTCTCATAATCAATGCCATATGTCTGCGCATATCCTTTGGCTACCAATCTAGCCTTGTACCTGCTTATGCTTCCATCACTGTTATGTTTTACTTTGTACACCCACTTGCATCCAATGGCTTTCTTGCCTTTAGGTAATTGCACTAAATCCCAAGTCTCATTTCCATATAGTGCATCCATCTCCTCATCCATAGCTTTCTTCCAACACACATTTCCAACAGCCTGATCAATGCATGTGGGCTCTACAACCTGTACAACTTTTGCCATGTATGCATAGTGATGTGCCACATAACCATCATAGGTAAACCTCTGCACAGGATTCTTCACTCTCCCAGATCTTTGCAGCTTTGCATTCATGGCTTCCATAGCCTTCTTTACACACACCAGGTGTTCTCATAGCTGGTATCCCAAGATCCTCATCAAGGCTCATCTCTGAGCCACTAGACTCTCCATCAACATGAGAATGCCCTGCAGAAATGTCAAGCATACTAAGGGGCTCAACCACTTTCTCTTTGCCTTTATGTGATGTACTAATCATATTTGCAGGACTGGTATTATGATGCAGCCTGCCACTCCATGGTCTATCAACTGAACCACTAGATGAGGACTCTCCTGGTCCACTCAAAGACTGTGATTGCTGACTTGCATTCTGTGCAACCACATTTCCACTCAAATCAGTCCCAATAGCTTCTTTTTCAGTAGCACACCAGCTGATCATCTCATCAAAAATAACATCCCTGCTTACCCTCAACTCACGTGTAGCAGGGTTATAACACCTGTATCCCTTTTGCTCAAGGGAATACCCAATAAACACACATTTTTCAGCTTTTGGATCTAGCTTAGTTTCTCAGCTCATCTGGCACATGCACATATGCAATGCATCCACCAAAGACTTTCAGATGAGACGAATCAGGTTTTCTACCACAGTAAACCTCTCCTCTGGAGTTACATCATGTATGGCTGCAGCAGTTGGAGTCCTATTCATGATGTAAACTGCTGTAGAAACAGCCTCAGCCCAATAGCTATGCGGCATATTCTTCTCTCCCATCAATGCTCACTCAATCTTAGCAATGTGCCTGTTTTTTCCCTCAGCAACTCCATTTTGTTGCGGAGTGTATTTGCATGTAAACTGTCTCTGAATACCATTCTTCTACAAAAATTCAGAGAACTCATTAGAGAAGTACTCTCCCCCTCCATCTGACCTTAGGCACTTTACATGTTTCCCTGTTTGCTTTTCAACCATAACTTTGAAATTGTGAAATGAGTGAACACCTCACTCTTCTCCTTCATGCAGTATACCCACACTTTCCTTGTGTGGTTCATCAATAAATGTCACATAATACCTGCAGCCTCCCATAGACATGGTCTTCGTAGGACCCCATACATCTAGTGCATTTCTGCTCACATTTCTGTCACGTGTGGAATACATGCTTTGTTTGCTTTCCAAATTGGCATGCTTCACATATTTTCTGCGTACCTTCAACTTTAAACTTTGGCAGCCCTGTCACAATTCCTTTAGTCTGCATAGACTTCATTCTCTGCACATTCACATGTCCAATTCTTTTATGCCAAATGTCTGTGTCTGCAACAATTCCTGAACCATTTGCAAACATCGCAGCACTCACTTCGGGCATGTTTACATTCAATGTAAACATTGTGCCCACTATGTTGCCTTTTGCAACTAACTTGCACTTGTCTTTAAAGTCTTCAACATAAAACAACCATCAGGGTTAAACCGAACGTGCAAACCTTGCTCAATCATCTGGCCAACTGAAACCAGATTCTTTGTTATGTTCGGAACATGAAGTACATCTGCAAGGTACTTCACTTTGCTCAATCATCTGGCCAACTGAAACCAGATTCTTTGTTATGTTCGGAACATGAAGTACATCTGCAAGGTACTTCACTTTGGCATCCTGCATAGACAATGGCACATCTCCAACATGGGTAATTGGATGAGCAATGTCATCCCTTGTTTCCACAAAACCTGGTCTTTCAAGGTTTTTCATCTCCTTGAACCACTCCCCATGACTTGTCATGTGGTTCGAAGCACCTGAATCAACATACCATACATCATCTTTATGTGCTGCTTTAACATTTTCAGACATGGCATTAATGACATGCTGCATAACAAACAACCTTTCATTATCCTCATTGTTTCTGCTTGAGGATGCATAGTTGTTTTGTTGTAATTTTCCATTTTGCATATCAGCCTGCTTCTTATAACAATCTACCTGCATATGTCGAGGCTAACCATAATAAAAGCATCCACGTGTATCATTATACTGCCTTTGCCAATTTCCACGACCTCTTTGACTCCCCCTGCCCCTTTGAATCGGCCTTCTCCACCTGCGTGTTGTTGTTGTTGTGAATTCTGGGACTATTGTTGTTGATTACCTCTTCGCCCACCTCCTTGGCTGCGTCTACGGCCTCCTCTACATCGTCCTCTTCCTGAACTTGTGTAGAAGGCTTGTTGCTCTGAACTGTTTTTGTTTTGTGAAGATTGTTGGTCTTCACCCAAGCTCTTCTCTTCTATAATCAACATAGACACCAAATCTGTGAAATTGGGAATGTTTTCTCGAGTCTGAATAGACGTCTTGAATGCCTTGTATTATGGCCCGAGACCACGTAGACAGACTTCCACCTTATCATCATCATCTACTGAAACGCCAATAGATGCAAGGGATTCCACAATACCCTTGATCTTCAATGCATAGTCATTCACAGACATACTCTTTTTCTCCACAGTATGAACTTCATTCTTCAACTGTATCTTTCGTGCCTTGGTATTCGTTTCATAGAGTTTTACCAAGGTGTCCCACGCGTCCTTGGAGGACTTGGCATCCTGTATGTTCCCAATCATGGTGTCCTATATACTGATAGAGAGCCAATACATAACTTTTCTGGCTCCTTGGTTCCAATCCTTGAACTCTTTCACATCTGCAGAGCAGTCAGATTGATCTTCGGTATCTCTGGTGCCTCTTCATGTGCTCACCTTCTATGTAGTCCCAGTAACCCTTTCCCATCAGGAAATTTGTCAACCTGAACCTCCAAGCATGGAAGTTTTTCTTGTCAAGCTTCTCAGTAACAATCTGGTTTATGCCATCATTTGACATCTTGCCAGACACACAAATTTACCAGAAACAGCACTCTGGTTTGTCTTGCACAAACTGCTGTATTTTTTGCAGTGGTACTGTACTACACTCAAATGTCACAACCAATGGCCTCAATGTGCATACATACACCCAATGGAACTATTTGACCTCCTTGCAGCACACACAATGTTTGCACAACCAATCTGTCTTCCTGCAGTTCTTAAAATAGAGTTTTGCATAGAATCGATGACAGCTGCCGCGTAGTGCTCAAAATCACATGCTTTCCAAAAAACGGAGGTCCTAACGCGCTCGAAACGCGTTTTCAACTCGAAAAATTTAGTCCGATAGGATAGTTTAGTTGCCCTATAGCTTTACTCCCGCGAAGAAAGCCCCTCAATCAGAGATCATTTGCCGGTGCCTCCCGTAGAGCTCCCGACAAGGGTGTAGTCGCGCCAACACAAATAGGGAAGAGTACATGAAGCTCGTACCCTCGTACCGCTTCTTGTGCTTCTCTTGCTTGCAGCTCAGCCCTTAGCATGTACCAGGCTCTGATACCATGAAAAGATGTAGGGGAGAAGAGAGCTTGAGCTCTTGCAACAAGCACACACACACTCACAAAACCCTAAAAGAGAACACACAAGGTGAGAGGCTGAAAATATTCTTCTTCTTCTTCACACAACACTCAACACACCATATACAAAGATAAGAGTACACACAATATGAAAAGGTACTCAACCAAATACATACTAGGGTTCTCTATAGTGTGAACTCTAAATGAGCTGGCGCTATAACTATGCCAGTCTCTAGAATGGCTGTCACATAGCTTGTCATCCCACTGGCCGCATATCACCCATGATCTCACCAACCATGCCAGTGGTGTAAGTGTGGGGCCTACCCCTAGGCGGGTCATCATTGTCCACTGCCTCACTAGATGAGCTCGATATCTTAACACTCTGGTTTGTTCACCAGGCATACAAGAGTGCTTTGTGGTCTACATGAAATTTAAACACATTTCCTAACATATAATGCTTGATTTTTTTGATCGAGTAGATCATCCCCAATGACTTCTTTTATGTGGTGGAGTAGTTCTTTTCTAGCTTGGACAGGCTTCTGCTAGAATAGTAAACTGGTTGGAACTGGCCCTCTTGTGACTCCTGCATCAAAGCACTACTAATGGCAAAATTAAAAGCATCAACAAAATTAAAAGTTTGGCTATTGAAGAATGGGTGCCGATGATAGTATTAGCTTGAGATTCTAGAATGTCTCCTGAGTGATAGGATCCTAACCAGACATATTCTGCATCTTTCACAATTAGGCTATACGGAGGTATTGCCACATTCCCTTCTAGGAGCCTCATGAATCTTGAGATTCTAGAATGTCTCCTGATAGGATCCTAACCAGACATATTCTGCATCTTACACAGTTAGGCTATACAGAGGTATTGCCACATTCCCTAGGAGCCTCATGAATCTGCTATGCCATTTGATCAGTCTCAAAAATATGGCAAGTTCTTTGGCATTCTTGGGTGGCTACATTTTTATAATATTCTCAACCTTGGTCGGATCTACTTAGTCCTTCTCTACAGATACTATGTGCCCTAATAGTAGGGAACCACTCATGGACAGTAAAGGCATGCTTGGTTGGATTGAGGCTCAGTCTAGCTTTTCTACACTTCTCTAGTTGGTCTTCTTTCTTTCTAAACACACTAAAATCATCCACGAAGACCCCCATGAAGGTGCTTAAATATTCATAGAATATTTATTGAACCATCCTTTGGAACATGGTTGGAGAATTCTTTAGCCTAAAAGTCATTACATTGGAGGCAAAAGCCCCCCATTCTGTCATATGAAGGCTATTTTTCCTTATCCTTCAAAGCCATTCACACACCTAGTTGTACCCACTGAACCCATCTAGGAAGGAGTATGTCTCATGCCTAGAGAATCTATGAATGGTAGTGGGAATGGATCCGATATGGTAGAGGCATTCAATTTGCAGTAGTCTATATAGACTCTGAGCTTCCTGTTCTTCTTTAGGACAATGACTATGGGTGATAGACATTCTGCTTTATCCACTGGAAAGATGAACCCTTAACAACTTATCAATTTCTTCTTTCACTTGTTTGGCGTAGTTAGGTTTCATTCTATACCTACTCTGCCTGATAGGAATTCATTCTCCTTTAGGTTGATCTTGTGCTGGTAAAAGCTATTATCAATTCCTTTCATGTCCGAGTAGTTCCATGCAAACACGTCCCTGTAGGATCTCAGTTGATTCAGTTTTGCGCTGACTCTAACTGTTCCGGGCTCATGATCATCTCCTAGGTTTACTTCCTCAAGCTCATCTTCCTGAACTCTGATGTTCCGTCCCCTAAGTTGGTCTTCCTCTTGCTTGAGAGCAATTATGGCCTTTTCCTGCTCAACTTGTATTTTTGCTGTAGTACCCTTAGTAACCTTCTCATCCTCCTATGTCTTTTCTTCATTCATGAGTATCTCAGGATCAGTGACTAGGACTTCTGGATCGTATTTTTGTACAATCTACTCAAAGCCCACCTCAAAGAGAAACAACAAATCTGGGTTTTCTTTCAGGATCTTCTCTTACTCATCATCTTCTACCCCTTCCATTTAGTTTAAGCCTTTTGCATGCAACGGTCTACTGGCCAGATTTGACTTGTCTTTTCTTGTGAGACGACAAGATGTACACCTTCTTTTTCCCTCTCTGGATCATGATGCTGTATATATCCCAGTTATGCTTAATTCTTCCACTTTTGAGCCACGGTCTTCCCAACAGCATGGGATATGCGCCCGCTATCTCAATCATTTTCAGGGCTATGAACATAGTAGTGATTATGCATCTTGCAACTTCTATTTGTTATCCCTTGATGATTCCAACTGGTTAGACTCTTCTCTGGTCAGCCATCTGGATTTGGAATGGAGCAGGCTTCATATCCGTGATTCCTAGCTTTTTGGCTAGGCTATCTGATATTGTGTTTACTCCTGATCCTCCATCCAGAATGACCCTTGACACTATCTCCCCTCTGATTTTTATGGTCACCTTTGGAACGGATGTGTCATAGTCCTGGACTATCTCCACATTCTTGCATTCAGGATTTGGATTTTCTACCTACATGAGCATCTGTGCCAAATCTTTCATTTAGCACTATGCCCTAAAGTAGCTTTTACCTGTAAATTGGGAACTAGATTTAGCATTTGGTCCAGTGATGTTTAGTTTCATCTTGCTGAGATCCTCCCATATATCATATTCCTTCATAGAGTTTTTGCTTTTCTCCTTGTCAGTGGCATACCCTATACTCTGTACATTCTTCCTTCTTTGCTTCTCTTTCTTTTCCTCCATGACCTTCCCTTGTCAAGTTTCCTATCCGGACTTCTTTCCATTTTCTTTTTCAATTCACTTCCGTTGCTTTGGGCTATAATTAGCTCTAGTTGGCACTTCAACATCCTTTCTTCAGTTGCTCATCATTGCATAGCGGCTTCATTCCTATTGCAATTTCCTCCCTCTTCTTGACCAGGCTTGTCCTGTTCGGCGGATCCTCATCAGCATGCTCTCCCAGGAGTGGGCTTTCCTGCATTGTCCGCACCATCCCTTGTGTGCTCTTCACCAACTTGGCGATTTGCTCACGGACTCTCTGCTACCTTGCCCACTGCTCTAGCTTTGCTTATGTTCGAACTTGGAATTCCTACCTGTCACCATCTTGACAAGCTTTTGCTTCTGTTTCAACTTGGAATTCCTACCTGTCACCATCTTGACAAGTCCTTGTGATCTTGTCATAGCCATCACTTCTAGTGGCTTTTGTTGTTATTTTCCTACCCTTGATGCACTTTTACCATATTTACTGCTGTATCAGTTCTTGCTAGGTTTGCCTCCCTTTGCGGCCTTACCTCTTACAGTTCTTGTTGATGGTGTTGTAATATGGGGCATTCATTTTGTCTATGCCCTGACCATTACAGTAGAAGCATATCAATCCAACTCCCCTCTACCCAAATCTTCCACCTCCTCTTCCATATAGTATGTGGTTTTGAGGCCCTGTGGGTGACTTGGTTGACAGTTGGGACTTGTTGCGGTGCTGACACTGCTGCCTTTCCACCACTCTCGGATTCCTGTTCCGAGTGTTGTAAAAACACATGTCAATGATGTGTTTGTTCTTCCCGTAGATAGTGCATGACTGCTGTGTGCTTTTCAATTGGCACCCTTCCTTTATATGACCCTAATTGTTATGCTTCATGTACCAGATGTCCTATCTTAGTCCAGATCATGCATGTCCTCTGGCAAGCTTGTTGGCTAGGGTGGCCTTCAGTTCTTCTTTGAACACCCACTGCCTGCCTCCTGCCTTTCTTCTTCCAGGGATTTCGCTCTTTGGCATCCAACTCTTGACTGGAGTCTGATTGTAAGGTGTCTTCTTCAGAAGTCTCTTCCTCCTCCTCCTTTCTTTTATTCTTCTTTTTCTTCTTAGGGTCTTTGCTTGTTTATTCAAATCACATGAGGCCACCCCTGTCTGGAGTTTTTCCCTCAATCCTCT
Source organism: Cibotium barometz (assembly GCF_041138505.1). Classification (NCBI taxonomy): domain Eukaryota; kingdom Viridiplantae; phylum Streptophyta; class Polypodiopsida; order Cyatheales; family Cibotiaceae; genus Cibotium; species Cibotium barometz. Next base: position 29,243,000 of record NC_141048.1, on the reverse strand, counting down.
CACAAACCATTGACTTAGTGTGGTTTGTTGGGCTGATCTAGAAGCATTATCACTGCTCAAAATTTAGCTACATAATCTTTGCTTGTTTGCTTCAAGATCTCCTCAACTTTGGTTCTCCTGCCACCACTTGCTCGAAGGTGAGGATATTCAAATCATATGAGGCCACCCCTGTCTGGAGTTTTTCCCTCAATCCTCTCACAAACCATTGACTTAGTGTGGTTTGTTGGGCTGATCTAGAAGCATTATCACTGCTCAAAATTTAGCTACATAATCTTCTATTGGCCTCTTCTTTTGAGTTAGTGTATGAAGCTTTTCCATTACTTATGTGATGGTCTTGTCTTTCCTGAATCTTTTCAGGAAGGCTTTCTTCAATTCTTCAAACGTTTGGAAGTGCTCCAGACCATATTATGCATACTAGTTGGTGGCCTTGCCACCCAAAGTTGTCGTAAAGTACTCTGTCTTTTTCGGCAACAGAGCTCAAGTGGCCAAGAATATGGTTTTGAAGGCGAAGATATGAGCATCTAGATCCTCCTTGCTCTTGCCCTTGAACTTCGGGTACTTGAGATAAATTCTTCCCATAGCTACTAGTTCTTCTTCTCCTTGCGTTTCTTGCCTCTTGTTTTGAAGCTCATGTGCTCTCCTTCTTGGTTCTTCAGTGGTTCCTGAATCTGTCGTTCTTGCTAGCACGTAATCCCTTATGGAAGTCTTCTTGGATGATGCAGTTGCCCTTCATTTCCTGTAGCTTTGGACTATCTACCGGGTGATACTGCATTGCTCTATTTGAACTCCCTTCATTCTCTATGCACTCCCCATTGCACTCCTATAACTTTCTCATGAACATTGTGCACTTCCTTTCTAGATCTTCTCTAACTAGATTTTCTCTATTGACTTACTATGTAGGACTAACCTTAGAACTAGCCTCTATCTGTCTACTCCACTACTTGGCGTACCAGCTCCCCAATAGGATCGCCAAAAGTGTTGGTGTTTGGTCAAGACCTGGCACTTACGTGGTTCCAGACCACCTAGTTGGCTCCTAAAGAGCTCGACTAATGCAATTGTGACCAATGCAATAAGCTAACGCTGAAACTACCCGTCTACATATTCTAAAGGAGTCAATCATGTCTGCATGCAGGTTAGTTCTCCTAAGTTGATTGCGGATTGAAGTTCTTGGCCACACAGGAATGCACTAACCATGGAATGATGTAGAATAGATAGCACAATGCAAGAGAGGAGAGACAAGTGAGAGAACAATCCTAGCAACATTCTTCAATCTTTGCTTTAGCAAATACAAAGTAGTATAATAGTAAAAGCTTGACTCCTTTTCCTCAGTAAAATCTTGATTCTTTTTCCTTAGTACCCAACTATCCTCTATTCCTTATCCTCCAATCCACACACATCCGATTAACCCCCCCATTTTACTACTTACATCCATATGAGTACTACCCATTCTTCAAGAAACTGTTACAAGTTTGTTACAAAATAAGAAGGCTTAGTTTGTTGCACAACAGTCAGTTTGGGTTGGCGATCTAGGCGGTGGCCAAACGGGCTAGTTTGCCACCAACATGCACATTCTCTCTCTCTCTCTCTCTCTCTCTCTCTCTCTCTCTCTCTCTCTCTCTCTCTCTATATATATATATATATATATATATATATATATATATATATATATATATATATGTCATGAGAGGTCTGCATGTCGATTTGCAAGACTAAGAGAGGTTTGTGTGCACGTTCTCAATCAATCTCTCTTTCTCTCTCTGACATGAAAGGGCGAGATGCCGGGATGTTTGGGAGCTCTAAGGTCAAGCATTAAATAATTAATGCCCACAAAAGCATGAATAAGCACCCTTGATAATAAGCATGAATTCAATGGTTACATGGATAGCACATCACTTTTCTAAACTCACATCATGATTTGCGCGCAATCTATGTTGTCTCTATGCTCCCAGATTATGCACCTAAATGCCAACCATTTGCACACACAACTACTTAACATCACCGACACATCAATTTTCATAAAGACTATAGAAAATTATTGATCTTAGTATGTTGTTCGACATTCCATTGATCTTGTGGAAAAATCCACCATCCTCGATACTACACAAACCAAACAAGAAGTGTATTTGTCACACCTAACTGATGTGATCACATTCAATATTGAGCACAACCTCATTAGTTCAAAGTGTCCTCAAGGAATTAGACCTGTGTATGCTTGAGCTAAGAGAACCATCATATTACGTGGGAAGAATGTGCCATTGAAATTATTACATTTATAAATCCAAAAGATGGGCTATCATTGCTACGAAACATGTGTGTACAACTGCTCCAAGATGCATGAGTTTTCATAAATATAACTACGTGATGTTTGACTTCTAGCATAAAGGATTGCCTCCAACATGCATGAGTTTGCATAAATACAACTATGTGATGTTTGACTTCTAGCATAAAGGATTACCTCCAACATGCATGAGTTTGTATAAATATAACTATGTGATGTTTGACTTCTAGCATAAAGGACCACCTTTCAAAGTTGATGGCCTACCTACCATGTCTTCATCTCACTCTTGAGATTACAGTCTTTCCTTTTTTATTTCTGTTTAGTCATGGAAGCTATAAGGTCTTGTTGAGGTGCGGTAGAATGAGGGTGGGCACGTACACACTATAAGGGCTCATTGAGGTGTGCATACATCAGAATGAGGGAGTGGGCACATACACACTATAAGGGCTCATTGGGTGTACATCAGAATGAGGGAGTGGGCACACTATTCTCTATGTACACATTATAAGGGCTATTTGGACTCGAGTGAGGTGTAATAATATATCTGAATGAGGGTGGGCACACTATAAATACATCAAAATGAGGGTGGGCATGCTATTCTATACACATACTATACAAGCCATACATTTTAATCATATATCAACTAAAGTAGGCACTATTGATTACAAATCATTATTGAATGCGAAATGGCATTGATCAATATAAGAAACAAAATGAGAACATGAAGGAGTAAGACGCATACAGATGCAATATACAATACGACTCTCCATATATCAACTAAAGCAAACAATAATGATTGCAAATATCAACAACACAACTTGTCATCGCAAGTGGCATTAACCAATATAAGGAAAGAAAAGGAACACGATGGATCAAGATGCATACAAACACAATCTACAATACCACTCTCCATCCATCATTCTTGACACCCCATCTAGGCATCATTGCAATCTAAAAGGACTTAAATCCATGATGGTTGATGTGAGGGGCATACTAGACTTTTTCTTGACATTCATAGTAGTTGATGAGATGTTGGGGTCAAGATAGCAAGAGAATGAAACGATAGAGAGCATTGCTAAGGATTATGTAGCTCACTTGCAAAAGCACAGTAGAATACATGCAGAAAGAGATTGTAAAAAATAAACCCTTTAGTAGGTAGTTCATGATTAGTTAATATGTATTCAAAATGTGGCTCAATTGCAAAAGTTCAAAACTACTTGCGGTTTATGAAGTAGTTTCTTAGAACATAGTGATCACACAGGGCTACTCACAACTTGAGCGTGTGAGGAGGCACTCGATTTTTTCGCGCACATGCAACATGAGGGTGTCTCTTAAGAAGTTACCACATTCATTTATCATCTAAAAGCCTATGACAATCTCAAAAATGTGGTGTTTCTAGTATTAAGCGCTATGATTTATGGGGGTATCATAACACAATGTGAGTTACATGGTGTTGCCATATACATAGGCAGTGATGTGTGTGAACACACTTAGGACTGCCGGGGCACTTTTTCCCTCTTTAGGAGGTTTTTTCGCCTGGCTTGTATATACGCCCATCATACTAGGGCTAACTTATCTTTTGTACATTGACACATTCTAATACACTTTGTGTTGTGTGCATTCTTGCTTCTTCTTCTCCAAGCTTTGTGTGCTTTCCTGCAACCCTAATTCCAACAATTGGTATCAGAGCAGGCATCGGCTCCCAGGGCTACGCCGCCAGTACCCTCCGACTCACGTTCTCTGATTGAGGTGAGTTTTCACGAGCGCTTTGCAGGTCCCTATACTCAAGTCTGAGGTTGTTTCGGGCTCCGTTTTTGCATTTCAAGTTCTGCACAGGTGTTTTTGTCATTTTCTGCAGAAATTTTGACAGTGCAGTTTTCTGCAAAACAGGCATATGTATTCTATTGTGGACCGTGCTAGATAGCACGAGTTGTTTTTTGTTCAGTCTTTGCTTCATTACAGGCAGCTTTTGCATCAGTTTCAGTCAGTGGCCATGGCTGATAAAACAGCAATGATGTATTTCGCATGTTGTCTGCTGAAGACAAACTGGATGGAGATAGCAACTACCCACTTTGGGCATACATGATGCAGCATGTTTTGGTTGCAAAAGGAGCGTGGAACATTGTGCAGGGTACGAATGTACGTCCAGGTTCTATGGATGTAGGATCTGTTGAGGATGTTGCAGGTTCTAGCAGCTCTACTGTTGCTGCTATTTTACCCACTGCTGAACAAGCTCGTTGGGATGGTAAAGATACGCACGCTCATGCCTTGATTGCACTTTCTGTCAAACGTAACATCACCCCACATATTCGTTCAGCTAAAACAGCAAAACAGGCTTGGGATATTCTAGCTGGTTTGTATGCAGGTCGTAACGAGGCAAAAATCGCTTACCTACGTAAAGAGCTAGAATTGAAGATTATGCAAGAAGATGATGACATGAATGTTTTTCTTGCTGAGATTAAAGATCTCAAAGAACAGTTGATTTCTGTAGGTGAGATTATTCCTGATCATTCTCTTGTGCAGACTGTTCTTGATGCTTTACCTGAGACATATCAGACTTTTGCTTCCACGTGGAGACTTCTTAATGAGGACAGACCTGATGATGTCAAGTATGATACTTTAGTCAACAAGCTCTTGCAAGAAGCGCAGTCCAGGCAAAACAGGGCCAGGCAGCGTGCAGTTGATCAAGCATTTATTGCTGCCCAGCAGCAGAGAAGAAGTGGTAAGGCAGCCCCTTCCACTGTTTCTTCTCCTATTAGTAGGTCTGCAACTTCTTCTTCTTCCACAGGTAGCAATAATAAGACTGAGAAGGCTCTTGATAAAGGCAAGAAAAAGACCAGGTGCAACTATTATAAGGCAAATGATCATGTCATTAAGAATTGCCCTAAAAGCTAAAGGCTAAAGAGGCAAAGAAGAAAGAGTCAAATGCAGCCATAATAGCGGATGCTTCTACAAATGCAGATTCTGCAAATGTTGTGCAGGATACAGAATGGGCGTTTAGCGTGTATTGCCAGTATGACCCATCTGTACATGATGCATGTTTGGCAATTTCTGTTGACTCTCATGTTTGGTATTTTGACAGTGGTGCTACAAAGCACATTACCTCACATCATGATATGTTCACTTGTCTTGAGGCTGTCTCTAATGAGAATACTGTCACATGTGCCAATAATGCTTCTTACCCAGTGAAGGGCATTGGTAAAATTATGCTTACTGTTGCAAATGGCAGCGCTTTCACACTTTCAGATACGTTGTATGTGCCAGGGATAAAGAAGAATCTATTGTCTATCTCTACGCTTGCTAGACTTGGATTTGTAGTCAAATTTGTGGATGACAGATGTATTGTTCATGATTTGACTTCTGGTGATACGATTATTGCATCTAGTACCTTGTTTCATGGGATGTATAGGCTCAATTCTTATGACAAGTGTGTGGAAGATTCAGCAAATGCAGTTTTTGATGAAAAGGCAGTTTCAGATGCAAAACTATGGCATGCTCGTTTTGGTCATATGAACTTTGCTAGTTTGCTGCGTTTGCAGAAATTTGATATGGTTGCTTCATTGCCCCCTCTTGAGGCACCATTGAAACATGTTTGTGAAGGCTGTATTTTGGGCAAAATGCAGCGTTCTGCGTTTCCAAAGGATGGTTCTGTGCGGGCCATTCGCAAATTGCAGCTTGTACATAGTGATGTATGTGGGCCTATGCAAACTCCGTCATTTGGTAAACACTTGTACTTCGTGACTTTCATTGATGATTACTCAAGGCATGCATGGGTATATCCACTGAAGGCAAAGTCCGAAGTGTTTTTCTGCTTCAAACAGTTTTTTCTTATGGTTGAAAATGTATCCAATTGTACTGTGGGCACCCTTCGTACTGATCGAGGGGGGGAGTACATGTCTAAAGAGTTTGATGCATTTCTGGCTAGTCGTGGGATAAAACACCAATGTACAGTGCCGTATACCCCTCAGCAAAATGGTGTTGTTGAGAGGAAGAATAGGTCACTTATGGAGATGGCACGATGTATGGTCAAGAGCCAAGCTTTGCCACATGCGTTTTGGCTTGAGGCTGTCATGTGTGCTGCATATGTACTCAACAGGTGTCCCACTAAGGCCTTGCAGTCTATTACTCCATATGAAGCTTGGCATGGCAGGAAGCCTTCTATTGGTCACTTGCGTGTCTTTGGTTGCTTGGCCTATGCTTTAGTGCCTGTGCAACAACGCAGAAAATTGGATGATAAGGCTATCAAATGCATTTTTATTGGTTACAATGCTGAGAGCAAGGGTCATAGATTGTATCATCCACAGTCAAAGCGTATCTTGATTAGTCGAGATGTTGTTTTTGTGGAGGATGTTGTGCAGCCCTTGTTATCATGTACCAAAGAGACAGGTGTGAGCTCATGGGATGTATTTGATACGTTGTTGTCTCTCTTTATAGGTGGGAATTCAAATGTAAGTCCTAATGAGGCAAATATTCAGCCTACGCAGATTTCAAACGACATCATAGATCAGCCTATTTCTGATGTAGATTTACAGGATGTAATTCATGAGGATAGGGTTGAAAATGAGCAGGCTAGAGGTATGCCTAAATGGTTGGTGCAAACCTTGCGTGATAGTAAGATTGATGCACCTATTACTAGTCGTACTCGTTCAGGTTTTCAGCATGCCTCTTATGCATCAGATTGTTATGCTTTGGCTGTGTCTAGTATGTGTGAAGAGGAAGAACCTCTTTCATTTGATGAGGCACAAAATTTAGAAAATTGGTTGGTTGCAATGCAAAGTGAATATGATGCTATAATGAAGAATGGTACATGGTCTTTGTGTGATTTGCCTATTGGTAAAAAGGCCATTGGATGTAAGTGGGTTTTTAAATTGAAACGAAAGCCAGATGGCAGTGTTGATCGCTATAAGGCTAGACTTGTTGCAAAGGGTTATGCTCAAGAAAAGGGCATTGATTTTGATGAGACCTTTGCTCCCACTTGTCGTATGACTACCATTCGTAGCATTTGTGCATTGGCAGCTCATAATGGTTGGAATGTACATCAATTGGACATAAAGACTGCATTCTTGAATGGAGATTTGCATGAGGAAGTGTATATATCGCAGCCTCGTGGTTTTGTTCAAAGAGGGCAAGAAAACAAAGTGTGCAGGTTGAAAAAGGCTTTATATGGTTTAAAGCAAGCTCCACGAGCTTCGTATGAAAAGATACATGTATATTTGACTGCACATGGTTTTCAGAATAGTCCAATAGAAAGCACTTTGTATGTTAAACGTGTGGATGGTGTACATCTAATCATTGCTCTCTATGTCGATGACATGCTGCTCACAGGACCAAATGAGAGTCATATTGCTGATTTTAAGGCTGATTTGAATGCCTCTTTTGAGATGTCAGATTTGGGACATTTGCATCATTATTTGGGGATACAATTTAAGCAGTGTGATGGAGGTATTGCTTTGTGTCAGACAAAGTATATTGAGACATTATTGCGGAGATTTGGCCTTGAAGACTGCAAGCCTATTGCTACTCCAATGGAGACAGGTCTGAAGTTGAGTCTTCATGATGCTGGAGATCACTTTGATGTCACACTCTATCAGACAGCTGTTGGTTGCCTCATTTATGTATGCATTACGAGGCCAGACATTCAGTTTGCAATCTCACAGGTGAGCAGGTTTATGCATAGCCCAGGGTCTCAGCATTGGAAGGCAGTTAAACGCATCTTTCGCTACTTGAGTGGCACCATACATCTTGGGTTGTTTTATCCCAAGGGGGGATCGTTGCTGCCAGATTTACATGCTTTTTCGGACTCAGATTGGGCTGGTTGCTATGATACAAGAGTGTCCACAAGTGGTTTTTGTTTCATGCTTGGTAGCTCATGCATATCTTGGTTGAGCAAGAAGCAACCTACTGTGGCCACTTCTAGTTGTGAAGCTGAGTACAGGGCAGCTTTCACAGCTACGGTTGAGTGTGTGTGGCTCAGACGGCTTATGGCTGACTTGGCTGTTGGACAGGAGTCTGCCACCTCTATCTTCACTGACAGTCAGAGTGCATTGGCAGTTGCGAGAAACCCAGTTTTTCATGCTCGCACAAAGCACATTGAGGTGCATTATCACTATGTCAGGGAGAGACTCTCAGCAGGAGAGATCAACTTGACCTATGTGCCAACACAGGACAACCTCGCCGATCTTTTCACAAAGGCGCTTCCTCGTGAGAAGTTCGAAGCTTTCCGCAAAGCTTTGGGCTTGCTTCCCTTTGTGGATTGATCTACTTCGGGCATGGCACTCCCCTATACATGAGTGCCAGCTCTCGTTCACACCATCACTCCCAGGGGGGATTTGTTGCCATATACATAGGCAGTGATGTGTGTGAACACACTTAGGACCGTCGGGGCACTTTTTCCCTCTTTAGGAGGTTTTTTCCCCCGGCTTGTATATACGCCCATCATACTAGGGCTAACTTATCTTTTGTACATTGACACAATCTAATACACTTTGTGTTGTGTGCATTCTTGCTTCTTCTTCTCCAAGCTTTGTGTGCTTTCCTGCAACCCTGATTCCAACACATGGCAAAATAAATAATTTCTCAAATTGGTCTTTGCCAAATGTTATTAGCTTTACATTATCACATGGCAAAGTGGGGAAATTTCCATGGCTAAGGATGTGTTCTCTAGTGTTTCTTACAACATACTACCCGTATCAAATCTAGTTTACATTAAAAAGTAGGGAATATGGGCCTAACATTTATGGAAAATAAGAAATCAATTAATTAGTTAGTTGAATCCATAAAACCTTTTTTTGCTAAGGTTTTCCTAACCTTATGACTAATGTTGTAAGTTTTTTTTCACTCCCTCTCATGCCCACTCTCTCTTATAAATTGCAAAAACCCATCGTTGCTCATCATGGAGAAGCTGTTTGTAGGGCATCACAATTTCTGCTATCTATTTACCATAAGCATGATGTGCTTCAAGTGCTCATATTAAGAGTGTTATTTCTATGATTTACCAATCAAATCTGAGAGATACTTTTTCTCAAATGGCTCTCTCTCAAAAATTGCAAAGGGTTTTCTGAAATCGCATAGAATCTCTTTCACACACATTGCTGTAAATAAATATTTATCTCTCTCGAAGAGTGCGAGCATATGGTTTTTTCCATAGGAGTTTTTAGATTGAAATTATAAACATTTGTATAGTTGTGTTTTTTTAAATTGATTTTTAAAGGGATAGTACAGCCAATAGGAGGAGTCTAAGGTAAAAGCTCTGAAAATGACATAGTAAAGAACAATAGAATCTTTCCAAAGAAGCTTTAACAAATATAGAGAAAGTTTCCTACAAAGCTCTCTCTCTCTCTCTCTCTCTCTCTCTCTCTCTCTCAATGAACACGAGATTCTTTTCTCTTCTCCCCCTCTCACACGTTGAGGAAGTTTCCTACAAATTTCTCTCCCTCTCAATGAACACATGAGATTCTTTTCTCTTCCCCCCTCTCACACATTCTCTCTCCTCTCATGTTTCTATGTGGTATTCCATGATGAGTTTCCATGGATAGTTTTGTATCACCCTTAGTAAGATATCTATGTTTTTGTTTCTATTTTATTTTCCATTCCATGATGAGATATGCCATGGACATTATTGTATCACTTTGGTCTTATAGGCCCATTAGGTCTTTAGTAGACACACTATATATATATATATCCTCTTTGGTCTCATAGGCCCATTAGGTCTTGAGTAGACACACTATATATATATATCCTCTTTCTGCAGCCTCTTTGTTTGTAAATAATTTAAAACCATATGAAACTTTCTCTTCCATTTAAACTTTTTGATCGAAACTCTATTTTCTTCCTCCTTTCTACAACATCCTCCTTGTTTGTAAATAATTTAAAACCATGTGAAGTTTTCTCTTCCATTCAAACTTTTTGATCAAAATTAGAGCTTCCCTTTAGTAGCTAGGAATTTGGGTAGAAAAAGGAGCCATTACCAAGAAATATTCCATTAAATGGGTGGTACAATCAATTAAATGGTTTTTATCCATTGAATAGTGAGAAATATTCTTGGAGGAGACTAAGGGAAAGGCTTTTAAAAAATACTAACATAGTTAAACTAGCATAATCTTGAAGCATCAACAAATCAAATATTCTTGGAGGAGACAAGCAATCAAATGGTTTCATCCAATCAAATAGTCTAGGAGGAGACTAAGGGAAAGGCTTCTAAAAAATACCAACAAAGTTAAACTAGCATAATCTTGAAGCATCAACAAATATGTAGGAGATTTCCCTATAAATCTCTCTCTCTCTCTCTCTCTCTCTCTCTCTCTCTCTCTCTCTTACACACACACACACACACACACACACACACACACACAATGTGTTCTCCAAGTTAAGGTGTTGGGTGGATTCATTTTGAGAGAGAGAGAGAGAGAGAGAGAGAGAGAGAGAGAGAGAGAGAGAGAGAATGTGTTTGCCAATCAAGTTTTGAAACAAGATATGTGGTCATGGCTACACCCGCGTATGCCTCTCAATAGTACATGGTTACAAGAGCTCGTCTAGACCGAATGTATATTTGCCAGCATGATTTGTTTTTGCCAGAGATATTGTCCATGTAGGTGTAATATAATCCTATTTTGTCATATCATTTCCCTTTGGTATTGGAGATGCATAGCCATTATGTGGATGCTTATAGGCCATTATTGGGAAAGGCTCCTCCTAAGGTTAACCAAACTTTCTTGGAGCACATTGTTTTCCATCAATTTTTGTTGTAGGTGTTACAAAACTTTTGACCATTATTGGGAAAGGCTCCTCCTAAGGTTAACCAGACTTTCTTGGAGCATACTGTTTTCCATCAGTTTATGTTGCAGGTGTTACAAAACTTTCAAGGTCATGTAATCTTTGTTGGGGTGTCAGCTTGGGAGTGTCATATGTTCACTATTAAAAAGCTTGCTTGCCAGTATGGGATTCATAATGCATCATATTTTAGGTTGTTATCTTGGGAGTGTTGTATATTCAAAAGCTTCGCGAGATGAGATTCATAATGCAATATATTTTAGGGAGAAGTTGCGGAACCTAGAATCGTTGTTGGTTGATTTGAACTAGGTGGTTCAAGAGGATAGTTCTTACCATGACATTGAGATAGCTATTGATTGGTTGTCCCATCAGGTTGCAGCATTGCACAAGAATCAATATGTGAGATATAAGCTTATGGCATAAATGGATTCCCTAATGGATTCTAATTGCCAGTCACATACGTTCTTTGCTCATTTGCAGCAAAAGCATGCACGTGAGAATATTGTTAGGACACAAGATAGGCAAGGAGTATTGATTACTGATCCTACTTGTGTCCTAGATGTGTGTATGGACTTTTATTGCCATTTGTTGGGTTGGTGGGAGATCATATCTCCTGATTTCATTACAACTAGAGAGTCTTTGTTTCACTTGGTTCATCTCACCAGGTATCAGATGTTTTTGTTAATGATATTTTGGTGGATGAGGTGGAAGATGTGTCAAAGCACTTGCCTAACGCGAAATGTCTAAGATGGGATGGGCTCTCCAATGAGCTTTTCATGAAGTATGTTGATGAGTCAAGAAGGTCCCTCTCACTTCTATTTTTTCGAAGGTGTGGAATACAGGTATCATGCCTACGAGTTGGAAGATTACTCTTGTAGGTTTATTGCCTAAAGTTCCATCCCCAGTTAATTTACGTTAATGAGACCAATCACATTGATATGGGGGCCATGTATAAGATATTTTCAAAGGTCTTGGCCAATAGGTTGTAGCGATTTCTTTCTACTTTGATTTTTCCAAGGCAATATAGATTTGTTAAAGATTGGAATATTTTGCATAATATACTAAATGTACAGATTGGAATTGATTATGCAAGGGCTTCAAGGCAAGAGGTGGTTACGATTCAACTAAATATTGAAAAGGCTTATGATCGCATTAGTTGGTCTTTTATTTCACAACTTATGCAGGCTATGGGATTTGACCCTCGCATACCTTCTTTGATTTATACTATTAGCCCAACATGCAGTGGCTAGGCTTATGGTTAAAGGTGGGGTGACTAAGCCCATTCATTGATGAGATTGGTTAGGAAGGGATGCCCACTTATCCCTCTCTTGTTTGTAATCGTTACACATCCAATCTTATCTTGACTAGATAAGCTAAAGGAGGACGATGAAGCTGTAGGGATTACTCTTCCAATAAGAGAGCAGATGGTCGACCAAGCATTGGTAGATGATTCTTTGTGTTCCTTAAGGCTCAGAGAGATAATGTTTAGAAGGCTATGGCTGTTTGGGATACTTTTGGTTTTGCTTCAGGCTTATGCATTAATATGCATAAATCTTCTTTAAAAAGCTGTACCGAGAGCGATTTGCTTGGTTTGGGATGGATTGGGCACGTCATACAAAGGGGATGCATCACATGCCACTTGGGTTATCCGATTGGAGTTGATGTTGATTCACAGGCTTTGTTGGCATGGATATTTGCAAGGAAAAATGATAAGTTTGTGTATTGGAAATCTCTGGATTGGCCTATACATGTTTGACTCTCAAAGTGGCATAATCCATTAGCGAGAGAGAGAGAGAGAGAGAGAGAGAGAGAGAGAGAGAGAGAGAGAGAGAGAGAGAGAGAGAGAGAGATTTTCAAGTATATATGTGTGTGTGTGTGTGTGCGTGCGTGCATGCATGCATGCATGCATGCATCGCAAGTGTTTGGTTTTATGTACACAATAAGCAAGCAATGGAATCAGCACACAATGATGAGGGATCTCATCATGTTTCAAGTAATACATACTAGCTCACATGGTCACTCCTAGTTACATCGGTCTCCTTCATCACTATTTCTACATGATTGAGGTTCCCTTAGCCCAGTTATTATATTTTTTAATTGATGCATTTTTGAATTTATCTTAGGATTGGGTTATCTTCTTGGATTTAATGGGTTTAAGCATACATAGTTAGCTTGGATCTTGAACCAAAATGTGAGATAATTGGGATTGAACCTCAAGACCTACCTGTACGATTGTAGCTAGTGTGATTTTTAGAATGGCTTTCATACCTTTGCTACTTAACATGCTAGATCATACTTGTGATATTCAACATGTTAGATTATACTTGTACTTGTGGTATTTAACATGCTAGATCATACTTGTTCTATTCAATATGTTAGATCATGCTAGATCATGCTAATTGGCCAAACCTAGTCATTCAATATGTTAGATCATGCTAATTGGCCAAACCTAGTCATTCTTGCATATACAAGTGTAGCCCCAATGTGGGAGTTTGTAAGCACGAACAATAGTATCATTGATGCTATCAATCATCTTGCGATATAGTAATATAGAAAGACATAATTATATATTCAATGTAAAGCCTTTGACAATTTGTCACTAAAATGTTATTTCTTCTTTGGATATACCGCTCATATTATAACACATGCTATTGTAAGATGATGTCCACAAAATACCAATAATAATAGAACATATTTGTCTTGATAAATAGATGGATGAAATTGGTTTAGGAAAGTAGCATGATAAATACATGTTTAGAAAATTACATATCATTAGGTATATCGCCTTGAAAAAGAATGAGTGACCTTTTGTGTTTGAGTTCCTCTATCTCTTCTCTTGAGTTTGCAATAGTATCAGTGATGCTTTCAATCACAAGTTTCTTGTGTTTGAGTTCCTCTTTATCTTCTCATGAGTTTGCAAGCATGGACAATAATATCATTGATGCTATCAAATTATCTTATGATATAGTAATACAGACAGACACAATTGTATATTCACTATAAAGCCTTTCATAATTCATCACTAAAATGTTATTTATTCTTTGGATATACCTCTCATCCCTTGGTTCTACATATCTCATATAATAACACATGCTATTATAAGATGATGTTTCTATATAGAGTCCACAAAATACCAATGATAACAAAACATATTGGTCTTGATAAATAGATGGATGAAATCGGTTTAGAAAAGTAGCATGATAAGTACATATTTAGAAAATTGCATATCGTTAGTTATGTCGATTTGAAAAAGAATGAGTGACCTTTTATGTTTGCATTCCTCTTTCTCTTCTCATATAACAAAGATAAGGATGCACATTCAAAGCCTACAAATGAAGACCTATAGTTGGATTAAGACACTGCTAGAAATAGGCTAGAATAATTTCAAAGGAAAGGATTTTCAAGGTGAATGAAACATAGCTTCTTTCTTGTACTATTTTCCAAAATATAGGCTCAAAGCTTGCCAAATTGAGGCTTTCATGTAGACAATGTTGTCACAAGAAGCTCATGGATTAATGTTTTATCTTCATTTTTGTAAACACTCATGAAGAGTTGTTATAATATCACTCACACATAAATGTGGTTGTTTTCTCTAATGTGTGATTTTTTTAAATAGTATAAGGATCAAGTTGCAATTTGAGCCACTAAATTATTATTAAAATTGTGAAAGTATGAAAATTTGATTATGTTGTTTGAGTAGTTGTGCCCTAAATTTGGGGCCACTCATCCTCTTAATTTAAAAACCCATTTTGAAAAAATCACTTACTTTACGAATAAAGAGGATTTTAAAATTTCTTTAGAACCACCTCTTTTAAAAGAAAATCTTTCAAATATGCCAAACATTTCTTTATTAATAAGTAATATTGCCAATTCAATCTACAGTAATGCTAGCTATAAACATGCTCTGATACTAAGTAAAAGATGCTAAGGTGGATGTTAACCACTTTGTTAAAATGAAGTGCATTGGATCTATAATCAACAATGACATATTCATAATGTCAATCTTGATTCCATCAAAAATGCCTTTATTTCTCCTATGTTTTTATTGTAAAAGTGTATATGTCATGTTGTAAACATCTAAAGGATGTCTACACATTCTAGGAGTCAAGATTAGACTAACCTATGTAAAAGAGCTAAAACTAGCAATGGGCATTGGGAACCCTCAGGTTACTTACTTACTTTTGGGTGGCCGAGTGAGAAATGCCTTATGAAGTATAAAAGCCTATTCCTTATGTAATTCCTATCCTTCCCATTCATGCAATAATCTCCCCTCTTTCACTCCCTTGAAACCCTTTGTTAGTGCATATGGGCATGTCATTGCTTAGGGTTTGGGAAGGCATCAATGCCCTTCTTTAGATTTTGTAGTCGCTTCCTTCTCCCCTTGCTTCTTTTCTTGTGCAAGTCTAGACACTACAAGCATGCGGTTAGAGCTTTCAGCAACAACCAAATTGGCCAGGACTTGGGAAGGCAATATCTACATTTTGCAGTCTCTTCCTTCTCCCCTAAGCTCTTTTCTTATTCAAGTGTATAGGCATTGTGAGCATGTGGTTAGAGCTTTCAATAGACCACATTGGCCATGGCCTCTTTGAATGCACTACTAAGGCTTCTTGGAGCCACATTAGTGTAACAATGATCGTGGGATAATAACATGAGAAGAAGCTGCTCAATACATGGAGATGAAGCTCCATTAAGAGCTTGGTATATCTGATGACCCTTGCACATGTATATAAGCCTTTGGAAAGTGCATGGGGTGTTGGGCATAGGCTGAGGGCATAGGCTGAATGACAGAACTCTGTATGCATAAGTGTCCCACTCTGTGAAAAATGTAGTCTTATGTTGATCATTTGGATCTATTTCCACTTGCTTATAGCCCAATAATCTATCAAGGAAGCTTTAGGCCTCCTTGCCTGCCACTCATTTTAGCACATGCCTTGTGAATGGTAATGACGGGTAATGGTCCTTAACCTTTTTTAGGTTAACATAAACCCAGATCTTCCTATGCTTCTTAGGCAGCACTATGACTATTGGGGATAGCCATTCCATGTGCTCTATCTCATAAATAAATCCAACTTTGATGAGTTTGTCAATTTCTTCCTTAACCATTCTAGAGTATGTTGGATTCATTTGGTAGGCCCTATGCCTTGATGGTTGTGCTCCTTCCACAATGGGAATAGTGTGTTTGACCACCTCTAGGGGAATACCCTTCATGTCAGTATATTTCCAAGTAAAGCAATCTTGGAATTCGGTGAGTAGATCAGTGAGGTCTTTTTCCTATTCTAGAGATAGGTCCTTTCTATGTATATAGGTTTGGGGGATCCTCATCGAGTTCTACTAGTTTGACCTCCTTAACCTTAGTTGGCCCATTGTAAAATGTTCCAACTTCTCATTAAGGGTTATCTTTGCCTTCTGAAAGTGTACAAAGCAGCCACCCACATTGTACAATTTAAAATGCTCATGCACCTATCTAAGGTCTTCAGTGTAGACGCCCTCTTGCAGGGTACACTTAGCTTCATTTTCAGCTTCTTCTACTACTAAGGCTTTGTTCCTTGCCCTTTGTGCAAAGTAAGAGAGTTTTACAAACTCGTTTGATCCTCTAGGTTTGTCTCTCTCTATGACCATTAACCTAATCAGGGTGCACTTAGCTTTTTTTTTCAGCTTCTTCTACTACTAAGGCTTTGTTCCTTGCCCTTTGTGCGGAGCAAGAGAGTTTTAAACTCGTTTGATCCTATAGGTTTGTCTCTCTTTGTGACCATTAACCTAATTAAAAATTTAAAAATTTGAGCTCCTTCTACATTGATGGTGGCTGAAGGCTACATAGGATCTATGGCTTTGACATATCAAAGCCAATGGTTTTCTTTTCCTCCCTAGAAAAGATATGGGTCATCTCTTTTTTATCTTTTTCATCCCCAAGCTACCACCTCTTGTTCCTCATCTAGTGGGTCTATTGATAGACCATGGAGTGGCAGGCTGCGTCATAATACCAGTCCTGCAAATGTGATTAGTACATCACGTAAAGGAAAAGAGAAAGTGGTTGAGCCCCTTGGTATGCCTGACATTTCTGTAGGGCATTCTCATGTTGATGGAGAGTCTAGTGGCTCAGATATGAGCCTTGATGAGGAGCTTGGGATCCCAGCTATGAGAACACCTGGTGTAAAGAAGGCTATGGAAGCCATGAATGAAAAGCTGCAAAGATCTGGGAGAGTGAAAAATCCTGTGCAAAGATTTACCTATGATGGTTATGTGGCACATCACTATGCATATATGGCAAAGGTTGTGCAGGTTGTTGAGCCCACATGCATTGATGAGGCTGTTGGAAATGTGTGTTGGGAGAAAGCTATGGATGAGGAGATGGATGCACTATATGGAAATGAAACTTGGGATTTAGTGCAATTGCCTGAAGGCAAGAAAGCCATTGGATGCAAGTGGGTGTACAAAGTTAAACATAACAGTGATGGAAGCATAAACAGGTACAAGGCTAGATTGGTAGCCAAAGGATATGCGCAGACATATGGAATTGATTATGAGGAAACTTTCAGCCCAGTTGCCAAGATGGCAACGGTGAGAGTTGTAATAGCAGAGGCTGCGTCAAAGCAATGGTCTTTACATCAGATGGACGTAAAGAATGCATTCTTGCATGGGGATTTGCAAGAAGAGGTATATATGTTGCAGCCACCTGGTTATGAGGATGTGGGTCACCCAGAGCATGTTTGCAGGTTGAAGAAAGCCTTGTATGGCTTAAAGCAAGCACCAAGAGCATGGTCTGATAAGATTTCTGAATATCTTGTCACTATTGCCTAACCCTAATGTATATTGCAAACCCCAACCATAAAGGGAAGCCATCTCCCTTCTCACACAATTCATAAAGCCATAATCCATAATCTACAACACACACTATATGGTGTGTCCACACACTCCTAACCCTAATGTATATTGTAAACCCCAACCATAAAGGGAAGCCATCTCCCTTCTCACACAATGCATAAAGCCATAATCCATAATCTACAACACACACTATATGGTGTGTCCACACACTCCTAACCCTAGCTAATGTCCACACACTATGACCAGCTCGACGCGGTCATTTATGTCTCACACATGCTACTACCTAACATGCTAGCACATAGTGCAACTGGCACAAGCTGACATTGAGCTTGAATCTCAACAAAAGGCACGACGCGATATGCGTAAGTTCCCCATTTAGTAGTAAAGGCCATTTTATGTTGATCCATGGGGTCGATCAATACCTGATTGTAATCGGGGAATCCATCCAGGAAGCTGTAAGCTTGCTTTCCTATGACTTGTTCGAGAACATGCTCTGTAGATATGGCAAGCATTGACCTTTTTGAGATCGAGGCACATGCGTACCTTCCCATTTTTTTTGGGTACTATCACTATGGGTGATACCCATTCTGTGTGCTCTATTTCGTAGATGAATCCAACGTTGAAGAGTCCATCGATTTCTTCTAAGACCATCTTTGAGTACTTTGGATTCATAGGGTAAGCCCTTTACTTCACTGGTCTCGCTCCATTGACCATAGGAATGGTGTGTTTGACTACTTTGGGAGGTACACCTTTCATACCCATGTACTTCTTCCAGGTGAAGCAATCTTGGAATTCCAAGAGTAGAGTGATGAGTTTGGTATCTTCCTCGGTAGAGAGGTCATCCCCAATGTATATTGGCCTTGGGGTCTTCGCCCAAGCCTAGGAGGTTAATTTCCTTCACCTTGGCTAGACCGCCATATGAGGTCCCTAGTTGTCCGTTGTGGGACCTTTGGGCAATATTGTACAAATCTATTGGCCATCTAGAAGGTTTTGAAGTGTTTGGACACTTGTTTCTTCTCTTTTGTCCTAGCGCTTTCCTCTTCTATCAGTTTTTTGGCTTCTTTTTTCACCAGCACCACCAGGTCGTGTGGACCAGGAGGGAGTCATTTGTGAACTCCTTTTGCCATATTTTGTTGAAGTGTTCATGTGCTTCAACCGCCCCTACGTATTTTAGCTAGTGGGTGTCTGAATCGGTAGGGAAAACATAGCATTCTTACCCAAGGAATCCATCAGGTTTGCAAGTTTTGTGTGAGTGTAATCCCCTTGACGGTTCTACTTTATTGGCCCTTTTCCTAAGTGGCAACATTAGGCAAGTATGCAGTGCTAAGCATGTAAAGAGATGTGATTTCTTGCCTAGGTTGACTGTTGCAAACTTGGTTCCCGTGAGCCTTGGAAGTATGTCCAAGGTAGCAAGGATATGCATCCAGTTCTCAGAATCTTCTTGATCTAGAAGAGGTGCACATTCCTTGCTATCCTTTTCGACATCTATTGTTTTATGGCACGTTTGACACGGGTGGATTGCAGTGGATCGGATAGTTGTCACTGAGTCCTTTGTGAAGGGTCGCTTGGCCACTCATGGGATGTACCTTCCACGTACGTATCGTACATAGGTTGATCTTAACTGTTTGATCTTTCCTTTGAATGTAGATATGGTCGGTATCCCAGTCATGGATCATTTTAGTTTCCCTCTTGAAGGGTCGTCCAAGGATGGAGTCATATGAAACTGGCTGTCCGCCGAAGTTCATCACCACAAAGGTTTGGCAGAAGATGGTTCCAAGGATCTTTATTTTCAAATCCTTTAAAAGACCAAAATGTCTAGTGGTGGCTCTGTAAGTGAGTTTTACCAGTAACGTCATGTCATCCATGGTTGGTGCCCCCCATTTTTCCCAGCATTTCTTGGTAACAATGCTCACTCTTACCCCCCAATCTAGAATTGTAGTGACCTAGAGGCGGTCGAAGGTTATTGGCAATGCAGCATTGAGCTCATCACCTTCAAAATATTATCCAAGTTTATTGACTCAAACTGTGGGGGTGCCAGTGATCTCGTGGGGTTCAATGAGTTCATCTTCCTTTGTCTCATGAGGCGGCTATCTAGCTCCATAGATTCTTGCATGCTTGCCTCGAGGTATCCCTCCATCCAATCTTTTAGATCCTTCCACAAGCTTGGAATACCTTGAAGCAAGGTGCCAATGGGAATCTAGATCTCAGAAGGGAGAAAGGAAGAGAGACCTGCAATGTCTCTAGTAGCAGAGGTTGTTCCTTGAGGAACCTTAGCTTGTCCTCAAGCTCTTATTTGTATAAGGTATTTGGATGGGGACCTCTGTGTCTGTTCTTTGGAGATGGTCATCCCCCAGGTTTTTGAGATATTCAGCTACTCAGTTTCCCTGGTGGGGGGTAGCTATCGTAGTGGGTGCTACTGCTTATGTTGGCCTATGAGGGGGTGTCTACTCTGGGAGCTCTCTGTTATATACCTGAGCCTCTTTAATAGGTCGCATGTTGAAGATGGAGGGGCATGGCTCTAGGTAAGCTGTTTTGCAGGCTAATCTTCTATCTGAGCTTGGCAGTCCCTAACCAATTCTTGGGCTGCCAAGAGCCTTTCACTTTCCTTGATGGCATTAGGGTATTCGGCTAGCTTTTTAGAAAGCTGGTTAGTGTCAATTGGTTCCCCGGCACAGTTGGCCTAAAGGTAGCAAATGTTCCTGCTGACGAAGAGGTTGATGCATGGGTGGTTGTGCCATCCTTTGAACCACTTTTAATAACTACCCAACTATCCTCTTTGTCGATTTTTTGTGGTTTTCTTTCTTGAGCATCTAGTAGCTCGTGCTTGTTCTTCGAGAAATTCTTTAAAGATAAAACCTTTACGTGTCCCTGGTTTTGTGAGGTCGATGCCTCTACTGCAGCGTGAGCTACAACCCTCTGTCTACTCTGCAATCTCGGAAGACACGGACATGGCTATACGAGAAGGAATGGATGTGCACTTGTGAATAAGGATGGAACGGGCATATGCTTAGAAGGTACGGGTGTGGCGAAGTTACCACGGATGTGGCAAAGCAGATGGTACGGGTGTACACTTCTGTGGCAAGAAAGAAGGAACGGTCATGGCTGCAGAGAGAAGGAACGGTCATGGCTACAGAGAAGGAACGATCGTGCTCTTTAAATGGTACAGGCGTACGATCTAAATGGTATAGGCATACACTTCTAGTTTTCAAAAAATCTTAATGGTACAGGTCTGACAGCCACCTGCAAATATTCTCTGACAGTGCAGCTTTACCCCTTGTTTAATGCGATTTATGCTTAATTAATGCAATTTATTCCCTTTTAAATGCCCTCTGCCAAATTAAAGGCTAGAGATATCAAAAGATATGCACAGAAGAATGAAATGGGCATAGCAAACTTGCCACGGCCGTGGCATTGAGAATGGAACGAGCATACACTTCTCAGAAACTCATCCAGAGTGCAAATTTGGCCTACTCTCCTCCTCTGATTTTTGCTGATTCAGGTGTTTCCCAAGTGTTTTTTTGAGTTTTTATTTTTATGGGGGGTTAGACAAGTCCCTAGCTACCTAATGATACCTAGAATGCATAAGGAAACCTAATTAATTGAGATTAATTAGATGATTAAGCTATTTGTGAGAACTTAACAAAAGTTGAACAAAAATAAAAAATTATATGAGTCTCAAGAGCAAAATCAAGCACCTACTTGTGTCTCCCACATTTGATGAAGGCTTCGATGCTCCAATGCTCCATTGATATCCATAACTCCGTGAACAAAATTAACAAACAAGCCACAAGCTCATACAACATGCAACAACTAGTGGATTTGCACTCCAATTGGGCAAAATGAAGACTCTAGAAAATGAAATGTGTGGAGGACCTTAAGCTAAGTGCTTATCCTTTGCAGCGGCACCAAAGATGTTAACCTAAACATACTACCTTGCACATGAGAGGGAAAGAAGAGAAAGAAACCATGCAAGGTTCGATTTGGAGAATAGGGCCTCCATGCTGGTGGCATATTGAACACCAAACCAACTTTTTTCTGGGGTACAAATGTGATTTGCTTATGTTATCTTTTCTTACCTTGACCTTCCACTGCTCAATCATTTGCTGCATGACCATGGCCAATAGGTCTTCTATGGTTGCCGGTGCATGCTATGTGGCTCTTTTCTGTTGACGACACTGACCTTTAAGGGTATTGTGCCAAAGGATGATTCAAAAGGGGTTCCTTAGGGAGATTCCTTGAAGAAGCTACCATGAAGTTATCATAAAATTCTATGGCACTTCTACAACATGGATCAAAGTTTTTATACTTTTCTGAGTACAAGACGTTATGCAAGATTAAATCGAGTATTCCTTCTAGGAATCTCCCAATTAACTGCTTGTTCATAGAATTTTTCATTACTCGAGCATCGAGAGTGAAGGTATCTCACTCTGTTGTGATGTAGTCTTTGATTGATTCTCTCTCTTGCTATTTGACACGGTAAAGTTGATCCACTAGGTTCCATCAGGTTCCCTGGTGGGAGTACCCAATTGTGAAAGTAATCTTTAGGGTGTCAAAGTGAGCCTTATCTTCTAGTTTTAGTGATCGGAACCACAAACCCATCTTTCCTTCCATGGTAAAGCCAAAGGCACTTGCCTGTATAAGGTCACTAGCAAACCACATGTGACGCCGCACATCTGATCCAAACATTTCCAGGTGCATATATCCAGGTCTCCGGTCTCATTGATTTTGGGCATCAATTTTGTGATTTGCATGGGTTTGATAGTATTTTAGTATCTAGGGTTTGGTCTTGTTGCCTACAACTAGTGGTGTTGCTACTAGTCCTACTGCCAGCTACCCCTCTCCCTATTTTTGGGCTACTATTTAGATATGTTCAGTGGCTTGCAAAGTGGTGTAGGTGTAGATTAAGGCAATGGTGGTTAAGGGTGATAGTATGGGTATGGGTAGATTGGCGGAGGTATAGTATATGCTGAGTGTTATCACATCTGAAGAAAGTTTGGGATAGTCGTGCAAGGCTGGTTGGTAATGTGGCATGCATGCTCCTCCTAGAGTTGGGTCTAGCCTGGATCTCTCGCTTTGTGCTGTAAGGTTCTCATAGTTTTGTATTTGACAGCTCGGATTGAATCTTAAGCCCTAGTGGCTTTGGTGGTTTTGTTGTGGCCTGTGTGGTCATGTTGAACCCCTTCCTTCTTGTACTGGGGTCAGATGCAGTGAAGCCAAAAGGAATAGTGGGTCTCCAAGCTGTTCCAACAAACACTCCAAGGTTCGTGTTCTGTGAGTTGGCCGAGCAAAAAGCTACAAATGCAGCAACTGCCACTATCTCAGTGACTATTCCAATTATGGTTCTAGGGAGGATCGCTCCTTCCTCTATAGAGTTGATGATTCTCTTTCTTGACCCAGATTGGTTAGGATCCATATCGAGATCAAATGCCTTTGTGCCTGGTCTTTCTAGTGGTGGGGGCGGGAGTCTCTCTTGCTGGATAATTTGATGAGTCTAAAACTCCGACTCCTCGATTGGATCACTTGTGATAATGTTTCTAATTTCATCTACAAAACTCCTTTGAGTAGTTATAGGGGAGTCACACTCTCTAAATTCTTAGTCCATACACATCTATGAAGAAATAGGTTCCTAGGAATAGGCCTCACTCAAGCTAGCATCCTCACTATCATTTGAATGTTCAATCCCTAGTCTAAAACTCCGACTCCTCGATTGGATCACTTGTGATAATGTTTCTAATTTCATCTACAAAACTCCTTTGAGTAGTTATAGGGGAGTCACACTCTCTAAATTCTTAGTCCATACACATCTATGAAGAAATAGGTTCCTAGGAATAGGCCTCACTCAAGCTAGCATCCTCACTATCATTTGAATGTTCAATCCCTAGGGTTGCTTAGCTCTTGTGAGTTCTCAGGGATTATGAAGAAGCATGCAATGATTCCTCTTGAGAAGGTACTCTTGATTGTTCCAAGTCACTTTCCTCAAGCGTGGGATTGAGTCCAAAAATCCTTCCTGACCTCATGTACATATAATGGTGGTCAGCTTGGAGCACTCCCCCCACCCACACAAGTTAAGTGATGTTCTAGATTCTACTTTTTTTTTAAGTTTTTGTCTCTATTGGACTTGTGAACATGCGTTCACAAGTTGAGAATGTATGTTTCTAGTACGCACGTGCATGCCTAAGAGGGTTGGGAATGTGTGTAATGACTAGGTCCCAATTAGACTTATAAATGTGCATTCATAACCTTTGGAACGTGCATGGCATGACTTACAAACTTGTGTTTGCAACATTAGGAACATGTGTTCTTCATGAACACATTTCTAGGGGATGCCTTCTTCATATGATAACATCTTGACACTTCTTGTAAAATCATTCTTGCTATCAATTGATAGGGGGACTCCATGTACAGACCATCACCTCAGGTAACCCTAACACTCAACACTGCTCTCACCTTGACACGTCTAACCACCCCCTCCAACCATTATAGAGAACCAAAACCTTGTTGATAGAGACAAAGCACACCCCTAAACGTCAATCTGAGTGAATGTTTAAAGGGATATCACTATAGGAAGAAGGTAAAGGTACCCAATAGTACCCCGAACGTCAATCTCAATGAACCTCTAGGGAGGTCACTAGGAAGAAAGAGTGGGTACCCAAGAGTACCTTGGCTAGATAGCATAGGTACACTATCAAAGCAAAGGCCTGATAGTCACCATTTGATCAGAAACCTACCCATGAGCATAAATCTACCAAGTAAGAGAAAGGTATTGTACCCTTAAATCGAGCCCCATTAGATACCTTGGATACCCATCAAGTTGTTAGAAGCTCAAGGCTTCTACTACGAAGGAAACCCTTTGGTTAAGGTCGTCCCAAAACCTCATTGTCTGCACCATAATCCCTGAAGCCAAAACGATGTCAATTTTTTATTGGAACTATACTTGTGTCTTGCAAGTTTTATGTAACCCATAGGTACAATGAAAGAGTGTATCATCCTTGGAAGGGGATGGATTATAACCACTATAGCATAGTCTATTGGAAAAAGCGAACCGCCACACTCGAGATTCCCCACAAAAAAAGTATCGTACCATTGATGAGGACACCATGAACCCTTCAACACCCCAAGCCTCATCATCCATCATCTAAGGTAACCCTTAACACTCAATACTCCTCTCGCCCTCATTGTGTGTTGCCACCCCCAAACTATTATGGAGATCTAAAACCTTACCAATGGGGAGAAAGACCACTACTCCCTACACGTCAACCTGTTGAGGGGCCACCACCAAGAAGGAGCATGTACCCAAGTTTCCTAGCTAGCTAAGGTAGGTAACACACCAAAGCAAAGACCTAGTGGTAGTCCACCATTTGGTTGGAAGTCTACCCGTGATAAAAAATAAGTCATGCATAGGCCTTAAGAAAATGAATTTTACCCACAATTTGAACCCCAATGCATCCCCATCAAAATGTTAGAAGCTCGAGGCTTATATGACAAAATCCCTTTTGTTTGGATCCCAAATACCTTGTGGTTTACATCGCTATCTCCTAAACTAAGTAGCATCCACTAGTGTCTCGAACCCAAGCTCAGGGCTAAGCTAGTAGAGCCGACATCTCATTGGGTCTCAACCAAGTTGCTAGAAGCTTAAGGCTTCTATGATAAGGGCCCCCATATCAAGGAAAACCATCCATAGGCCTCTACTACAAGCATATCATCAAACATCTAAAATTTGACCTTTCACCCTTTCCATAGACCGTAGGGTACTTTGGGATGGTATGAGTTAATGAAGCTTCTTGTTAGCTCCATTTCTGGGCTTCCCATTGCCAATATCACCCTCTTGTGGATTGGATACAAATATGAAATTTGACCTTTTGCCCTTTCCATAGATTATAGAGGGTACTTTGGGATGGTATGAGTTGAAGAAGCTTCTTGTGTAGACTTTCCAATATAAGAAGCATTCACTTTCGGCCTTCCAAAAAACTTGAACTTGTATTTCTCTTTATAAACCTCTGCCAACAACATAAGCTCTATAAAAGAAATGAATTGTTGGGCTTTGACATCACCCCCACCAATGTATCTCTTGAGCCCCTTGATTATTTTAAGACCTTGAAATGCTCATTTGAGGAATCTACATATAGAAAAAGCTTCAAGAATCTATGTATCACATATTGGTGTGGCCATAGATTATGAAATAAGGCAGGTAGAAGCAAAGGCCATGGTCAATAATAAGGCAGTGACCATGGCAACCTTTCTTAGGGAGCACATATGTACGTGACTTGGGTGGTTCATTAGATAGAGGGAGGTGTTTTAGGAATAAACTAATTTAATATTTGGTATAAAGACTGAAAATAAATCATGCCATGCCAACTCTCTGTTATCCTCAATACAATGGTTTAATGGAGAAGACTAGTGGTTTATGTTTGTCTAAGCTAGTGGATGCTATGAAGAGAAAATGGGATGTGCATTTACCAGAGACCACTCACATAAGATCTCTCTTGGTTTCACACCTTTTCATCTAGGTTTGGAGTGGAGTCCATTCTGCCAATAGAATTGGAAATCACAAGCCTATGCACATCTTTTGCATGCTTGAGTAATTAAGAGGAAACTCATGTCATAAACACTTAGTACAACGTGAGAAGAAGCTTCATACATTTCAAAATTTGGAGGCGGCACAACAATAATGTAAGGTAAGGCATGACACTCTCACAAAGAAAAAGAAGAATCTAGAACTCAAGCTTGTGGTTTAATGGCTATGTGTGTGGAGAAGCGGCTAGATAAGAAGCTTCTTTGACATTGGGAAGGCCCCCTTCAGGGTCAAGCAAAAGTTCAAAAACAATGCCTATCTTTTGGCAAACGTAAATGGTGGTGACGTGCCAATGAGTACAAACTAAAGATCTTTTACCTCAGACACAACATGGCCACTAGACCCCGAGACAGGCATAAGGATATATTGGGTATTATTGAAGAAATAACAAGATCAAGATGATTGAGGAGATCAAGACAACGAATCAAATGACATCCAAATTAGAGCACTCTGGCATGTTCCACGGGAATGTTCTTAGTTTAGTGTGTGTGTGGAAGTGGGTTTCTTGGGCTGTAATCTTTTTCCTACTAAGGTATTTTTTAGCAAAGTGCTTTCCATTTTTTTTAAAGTTCTCGCTTTTCATAACTTTTCTATCAAAGGGTTGAACCCTCTTATAATAAACATTGAGTTGTTTGGAGCTTCTCCATGCCTCTTTTTAGAGTGGTATCAGAGCTACATGGTCATGTTTTTTAATTCGTAATTGTCCATCTGTCACGTGCATCCATTGATGGTGACAAGCTTTCGACTAACAAAAAAGGTTACGATGCTCATTTGCCCATGGCCTTGCCCATGGGCAAGGCCACTTAGGCTACTGAGTGGACACAAGGCCCAAGGAGTGCTATAGAGGCCTCATGTGAGATTCGCCAAGTGGCAGAGGTGATGTTGACAACATCCACAATGTCCGCACAGCGGCACGAAGAGTAATGGAGAGTACACATTGCCAACATAAGGCGATCTATGTACCCATCAGACAACCGCCACCATTCAATGGCAACAATGCCAAAAAATATGAAAAGTGATGCCCACGATAAGAGAGCATTCCCTTTTTCCAACTCATGAAAATAATAGAACATCCAAAATCCTAATTATATCTTTGCATAGAAACTTTAAACATTGCACGTGGGATAACCTTTGGGCCATGTGGCAGCATGTCTAGAGTTCCTAAAAGGCTTCTAAAAGTGCTCATTATATCTTTGCACAACAAATTTAAACATCACATGTCCAGAGTTCCTAAAAGTGCTCGTTATATCTTTGCATACCAAATTTAAACATCACATGTGGGATGACTCCTAGGTCACGTGGCAACACGTCCAGAGTTCGTCCGATGTTATTTTAAAGCCCTTTTTTCAACATAAGCCATTCCTCAAAAAATGACTTCCACATCAAGGTAATTTTTTGAGTTTTGTTTTATAAGCAAAAATTTATATAAGTTTCTGTACAAGGATGTACTCTAACAATCCTTGTCAAACCTCTCTCTTCTACCCTATAAGCTTCTTCTATAACTTTTCACTTCTAAAAACCCTGTACATCGACACTCTATCCATATCATATCATGGTGGAAGTACAAATTAACACCATTGAAAAGAACAACTATTAGGCTTGGAGATTCAAAATCGGAATGTTTCTCCAATTTATGATTTATGGGGTATACTCATTGGAGCCCGACACAATGCCAAACATGCCTCTACAACTACTAAAATGTAGTAAACAAGAAACTAAAGAAAGATGATCAATTTTGTGAGACTTAGAAAAATCTACAAAGACAATATGAAATTGATGTCAGAGCATGGCAATTAAAGAAGAAGAAGGTGATGAGTATTATTGCATAGACAGTGAGTCAAGGAATAATTCCACACATCGAACATTATCAATCGACTACTACTGATATATGGGAAATGCTTTCAAGCATGTTTGAAAGTGTATCAAAGCCTCACGGCGGATACAAATCAGAGAAGAGTTGTATATGATTGAGAAGAAGAACTTGTCAATATTTGATTATGTTGTAAAGATCAGAGGTGATCAATTGGCCATGATTGGTAAGCCAGTCAAAGATGAAAGAGATGATAGAGATTTGCAGTAGAGATCTTGGAAGAGACTTCAAGATGCTCAGAACATTTATCTTTTCTCAAGATCAATTGCCAAACTTTAAGGAACATGAGACAAAGATGATTCTTAAGCAATAAATACTCGGGGGAAGCTTATCGAAAGTAGATTAGAGTGATGAAAGAGCTCTATATAATGGTGATGGGAAAGTCAAAGGAAGAGGTGACAATTTCGGAAGAGGATGAGATAATAATAGCCACGATGACTCCATAGATAGGGGGAGTTAAAGGAACACTCAAAGAGACCAAGGCAAAATCAAGGAGGCTATAATAGCGGCGGCGGAAGAGGACAAAATAACAAAGATGATTGCAACTATTGTGGCAAGATGGGACATTGGGCTTGAGATTACTATTCAAAGCAAAGAGACACTATGAATGGTACTTTGAAGTAAGGGAATCATGCCTCAATATAAGCAAAAAAACAAGAGGAGGATAACGATAACTTGCTTGCTATGTATCATCACAATAATCAATGGTAGAGTCTTTGGAAAAAGACAAATAGTACATAGATTCGGTATGTACTAATCACATGACTAGAAGAGAAGACTCGTTTGCATCAAAAAAATAAGTTGCTACTAAGAAGACAAGTGTATCTATAGGAGATGATATACCACATCCTACTTCTCACATTAGAATTATACCTTAAAAATTATTGAAGGAGGAGTTCAACATTTAAGTAATGTTCTTTATGTTTTAGCCATTACAAAGAACTTGGTGTTCTTTACTCCCCACCCATTTGGAAAGTTCTTTTGTGGTGACAACAAAGGAGGCAAGGTTTAGGACCTGAGCTCTCCACAAGAGGGAGTTACTCTACCAAGAATGGCTTGAGATGCAAACCAGTAAGACCCTTGCATTCTCCCCTCCTTTTTTCTATCTTGCATAGGTTTGTGTTCTCTACTGTGAGCATGCAATCATGCCAATAGAACATATGTCGATAATTATGGTTGTCGGCCATGGCCAGCTTGGGACAATCCATCACATGACCGACACTCATGTCTCAATGTTTGAAACTTTAAGGCATTCGACATGGTTTGACCTCAACTCAGGATTGACACCAAATATTTGAAACATTCTAGTGTATGACATGTTTTGAGCACTTCTTGTGAGGAAGCAAACCTTCGCTCCTTCACTGGAGCTTCGCATGTCCTATTCACAAAGTTTATGGCATTGTTTATTGAGCAAGTCGATGAATCTAGGGCTCGAAGAATTGTGTGGTGGCTACCCTTTCCAGTTGTTCATTGACTTAGCTCATGTGGTCCCAAAACTCCTCACTTGAGGTAGATTCAAGGGAGTCTTGCCTTCTTAAGGAAAGCACTCTGTTGAGCACACTCTGTTAATAAGTGCTAGAGCCGTTTTCTTGGGAAGACGACTGGGTGAGGTTTGAGAAAGTGTAGTTTGATAAATTGCAATCGATTGTATCATTGTTTCTAACAATTATCCCTAATCAAGTTTGTATCAAAGGTATTTACTCTAGTGAAACGTTCTCGAGTGCTTCATGAAGCAAGTCTAAAAATGAATTTAGACACTTGTGTTGTGCTCAAGCTCCAAATTTTTTTATTGAGTTTAAGTTGTTTGGTTTTTAAAACCTTTTTTTATGCTAGGCTCATGTCTCTAAGCTCGCACTTATAGGCTCACAAATGTAGGCTCATGTATGTAGACTTATGTCTAGTGGACTCGCTCTTGTAGACTCACTCACTTCTGGTGGGTTCTTTTTTGTATGAAATAGGCTCACACAAGTCTGGCAAGATAGAATCACATCACACTTGGTAGGCCCATATCTTGTAGGCTCACGTCTTGGATTAGGCTCACGGAAGTAGGCTCATGCATGTAGACTCACGTCTATAGACTCATGCCTTTTTTGTATAAACTAGGCTCACAAATTTGATTTTTATGAAATAACCTACCTGGCCACACATTTTTATGAAATAGGCTTATGGCAAGGTTGATGTGAAATTATTGGGCAATAATGGTACTTAATGTCCTTTAATAATTGTAAAGAACAAGAATTTTCCTTGAAATTTGTAACTAGTTATGACAGGAAAATGAGAGGTAAATCTTAATAGGACATGGGTAGATGTGTTACAAGTCTTCAAGACGTAGTTTCAATTAACTAGTACAATATGAGGTTTACCTACCTCTAGACTCACGTCCTAGATTGGTAGCTCATGCCTTGAGACTCACAAAACACGGCTCACATCTTCAAGCTTACGTTTGTTGACTCGCGTCTTTTTTCGCAAGACTGTGGGCTCATGTCTCCCAATCCAAGAGACATTTTGTTATATTTTGAAGCTTTTTTGGATTTGATGGCATGATTAAGGCTCTTAATCCTAATTAATGGTGGTGTGTAAGTAATTAAGTATTTTAAAAAAAAATTAGTTGATTTTTCATGTTTTTAAGCTGCGAATTCCAACAAGGCATGAAAAATATAAACTACATGAACAAAAATTATAATCCACACCTCAATGGAACTCAAAGCTTATGTTTTTAGAGTGGTTTTCACTCCTAAATCACAAATGCTAAACTATTCCTTAGCTTAATACAATCAAATCAAAGCCTTGTGGGCTTCAAAAAATCATGCAAAATATAATAAACTAGTGTTTCCACTTCCAAGATATGAAAATAGAATGCCCTAATGCAAACAAGCTTCAAAAGGGAATTAAAAAAAACAAACTAAGCTCATCCAAAGCTCCAAAACCATGTGTTTTTTAGAGTGTGGTGTCCTAGTCAACAACGGGAAATAGTAGGTGATCCAATAGCCAGTAATGGCTGGAAGAATCGAGCTAAGCCCTAGGCTAGCCCCCATCCAACGATGCCAAATATGTTCAAGTTAACAACTTACCTAAGTCTTTTGCCGAATCATGTGTCGTTGAGTCTTGCCTTCAAGCTACAAATGTAACTCCCCCATGTGGGTGTGCTAGCTCATGGTCTCGTCGTGTCCTCACTCCTTTGTCACATTGGAATGCATAAATGTACTCACTTATATGGTAGTGATGTGTGGACACAGGCTAGTAATGGGCCGGGACACTTGTCTCTACTCCAACAATTGGTATTAGAGTAGGTTCTCTTTGCTCTCACCCCTTTGTCATCTTCTCCTTTAGTTTATCTTTGTATTACCTTAGATTGAGCTAGGTGGAGAATTTACACCCTAAAGTGTTTTGTTAACTATATTAACTATGTTAACAAAGTTTTTACATGTTTTTGGGTGCGTTTGGGGGCCCATTCACATGTTGTAACGGTTTCACAAACATTCCAAGACAATGTCAGTTCGAATTGTCTTTGTTTAATTTTGGATTATCTGCAGTGTAACAACATTTGGTGTGGAGATAGGACAGTCATCGTCTTTGACATTTCATCTTCAAGCTCATTATCAACAACAGTTTTGACAGCATCATCATCATTGTCATTGATTTCTACACCCAATTTGGTCATCACAAAAGGTAGCATAGGTACTTTGAAAGGTGACAATAGCCCAAATGTAACTATGGACCCTCTGCCTCTACACTAGTTAGTATAGGTACTTTGGATGGTGACACTAGTGCAAATGTAACTATAGCCTCTCTGCCCCTCTGCACCTCCCATAATGAACAAGCTAGGTGGGATGGCGAGGATGCACAAGCACATGAGTTGGTGGCACTTCTGTAAAAAGGAGTGTTATTCCTCATATTTTCTCATGTAAAACTACCAAGTAGGGTTGGGATGCTTTACTAGGTATGTAATGAGGCATGAGAGGCCTACTTGTGCAAGCAGTTAGAGTTGGAGCATATGAATGAGAGATTTAATGTATGAGTTCCTCAAGGATTAAAGATGCTGAGAACGGAGTGATAAACCTAAGAAGAAATGCAAATGTAACTATTATCAGAAACCATATAATTATATTTAAATATAAAAAAATATTAGAGAAGTAGAAAGAGAAAGAGAAAGAGTTACACACAGTTGTGGCTGATTGTTTGAGAATTTATTGTGCACTATAGCTATGACACTTCTGTCCATGATGTATGCATGTTAATGACATATTAATATATATGGTACTTTGATAGTGGTGCTAGCAAGCATATTACTTCTCAGCGTAATTTATTTTCCTCCCTTAATTGTGCCTCCTCAAGGATGCATAGTCACATGTGCAAAGAATTCCTCATATCCAATGAAGGGAATTGGTAAGGTTATTCCCATTGTTACAAATGGTGTAACAATCACTCTCTCAAAAGTCTTGTTTATGTCTACCATTGCTAGGATAGGCCTAGTAGTCAAATTTATTGATGTGATAGGTGTACAGTTCATGATCGAAGTGATGCAGACATCACTACGGTATTCGGTACTCTAAGCCATGGGGTTTACATGTTGGACAAGTACGAGAGATTGGCACATACTACTTGTTCAGTTTACTGTCACATGTGCTATGAGTGACGTGGAGCTATGGTATGTCTACTTTGGTCACTTAAATTTTGGCAACTTGTTGTATCTTAAAAGGTTAGAGATAGTGTCAAAGTTGCCAAATCTTGAGGCCCTTGTTAAACATATATGTGAGAGGTGCATTTTGGGCAAGATGCAATGGACATCATTCCCAAAAGATGGATCAGTGAGGGCTATGAGAAATTACAACTTATACATAGTGATGTATATGGTCCGATAAAAAACGCCATCTATCAAGGGATATCTCTTCTTTGTGACTTTTATTGATGATTACTACAGGCACATCTGGGTGTGTATTCATTGAAAGAAAAGTTAAAGGTTTTTCCATGCTTTAGACACTTTGTTTCTATGGGGCTGAAAAATGTTTCAGCATGTAAATTTAAGACCCTTCATATAGATTGAGGGGGAGAATATATGTCAAAGGTGTTTCATGTATATATGGCTGAAAGAGGCATAAAACATTAATGTGAGGGGTGCATTTTGGGCAAGATGTAGTGGACATCATTCCCAAAATATGGATTAGTAAGGGTTGTCAGAAATTATAGCCTATATATAGTGATGTATGTAGTCTGATAAAAAACACCATCCATCAAGGGATTTCTCTACTTTATGACTTTTATTGAGATGACTACTTTAAGCACACCTGGGTGTGTATTCATTGAAAGAAAAGTTAGAGGTTTTTACATGCTTTAGATACTTTGTTTCTATGGCTGGAAATGTGTCAGGATGTAAATTTAGCACTTTCATATAGATTGACGGGGAGAATATATGTCAAAGGTGTTTCATGTATATATGGCTGAAAGAGGCGGTAGCGTTGTCACCACAAGGCAAGGCTTGTTACATAGGGTTATGCCTAGGAGAAGGGCATAGCTTATGATAATACCTTTGCACCCACATCTAATATGACTACAATTTGGTGTATTATTGCATTGGCGGCACATTGTAGTTGGAATGTACACCAATTGGATATCAAGACTGCCTTATTGAATGGTGATTTGCATGAGGAGGTTTATGTATCTCAACCTCGTTGTTTTGTTAAGAAAGGAAAAGAGTCTAAAGTATGCAGGTTAAAAAAAGCTTTACATGGCCCATCCAAGGCATGGTATGACCATCTCTCTATCTCTCCTCGTTTACTACATCTAGTGCGTGTGTGTTTCTACCTTGTCTCTACTCCAACAATGAAGACAAGATGAGAATAGCCTTCGCGATAGTTCTCTCTCACAAACCGGATGAAGAAGAACCTAATAAGAGGAAGCAACCTACAAAAGCACACCTATTCATGGAAGCAATTCATCTACCATGCTTAGAAGTGTATTGGCTTATGTTCAAAAATGACTTACATATAGGTGACTAGTTTTCATACTAGGCCAACCAAAACTTAAAATGGTCTTGCCACTACTACTAGTCTAAAGCAAATATGTACATGACATTCTTAGAGTTTCCTATTTGACATTAGGCTCATGGTAAGGCTGCTTTATATGTTCCAGCGTTGACTTACAAAAGATAGGTGCCAGTTTAGCTGAGTAACGTGGAAAAATGCCTTACAAAATAGTGGGTTGGTAAAACCATGTTAACCGATGAAGATGTTAACAAGAGCAATGGGTCGCCGCTACCTTGCTCATGTGTTGACATCACCTTCGCAAGAGTCGAAAGAGTTTGTGGACACCAAGTAGTAGTATGGAACAATACCAACTTCATGCGAGGTGGCCTTAACCTATTTTTTTTCCCATCACAAGAAGAGCCTTGCAGGCCCCTAAGAGAGGCACTGCCAAGTAGTCTCAAGGCTCAAAGAAATCACCACCCACCCACACGTGTGCCACGCCACAACACCTACTTGTCTACTAGAACTAGTACGACAAAGCTCAATCAAGCACACCAACAAAACCAACATAGGTGGCACCAAATCTTTCATCATGGATGGGCAAGAGTTTCTTCCCCTCTACTCAACGAGTTCACAAGATAAGCCGAAACCTTAAACCCCCGCTACGTAGCACAAACTACTAACTATATACACATTCACCCAAGAATGATTGAAAACTTATAACCGAAACTTAAAAAATTCCACGTTGCATAAACATAAAAGCAAAATGCCTATGCATGCTCTTTAAACACATTACACATGCACACACACACACACACACGTCACATAAAACATATATGCACACTCTAAAATATATAAACACATGCTAACTCCAGACTCATGCGTGCATGACACATTAACACACTCACACTTGTACACACATACAAAATCCAACATAACCCCGTAGATGCACTCTCTTAACACACTTGCACGTGTTCATCACCCCTTGCACATATCTCACCCCTTGCACATATCGACCCCCTTTCCAAGTGCACACACACCGGCACATATTCACACCCTTAGGTATGTCATGTGCACACACATTCATAAAACTAACATCCCCCTTTTCAAAATTTCCCTCTTTTTTGTTTAAATATTACTTGAAAAAAAAAGACCGCTCTCTTTCTTTTTTCTTTAAAAAAAAAACCTCATCCCTATTTCGTTTCTCTTAAAAAAAGGGGTAATTTTCTTTTAAAAAGGGGCCGCAATTGCAAGGAAAAAAATTTAAATAAGGGCGTGGGGGCGCAAGGGACGTCCAGGCGGGCACCAAGGCGGCCGGGGGCGGGCCTGGCGGGGCCGACTGCACCTCGACGTGCTCTGACACAACTCGACGGCTTCTACGGGTCTTCGTCAAGGTACAGAATCGGCCAGCCAACCCGGGCGCATGGCGGGCCAGGCCGCAAAGGGCGCGCAATTTCCTTGTAGAGAAGCCATACACATACACAGAGACGAGCTAAAGCAACGGAGAAATAGTTGGGCGGGTGCTAGACAAGATAATCCCCCTTTGTCTAAAGCCAAATAAGTTTTCCAATAACCACCCATGTAAGTTGACTCGGTTTTACTCAGCGGGCAATCTAGGGGAAGAGGACTGGTTGTGAAAAGAGGCCTAGAGCGAGGCTAGTGCACCCTGGTATAATAATGTCGTTCCTATCAATAAGAGATGCATAATGTTAGCAGTGATCGGCACTAACAATTCTGCTAAGGCTTCTGCACGCAAGGTACTGGGAAATCCCCGAACATGCACTTAGATACCTGGGTCATGCTCAAACGGTGCTGCCTTTTGACTAATGGTTGGACTTCAGAAGCCGACCCTTCCTCCTGAACCGGAGCTCAACCAATTTCTTGAAGCATCTCACACATTAAATTGGCCACAGAGGTTGAGAACGCAGTTAACAGCACCCGTTCTGTAGAGATTTCCATATAAAGGATTAAGACGGGGTGGAGGCCTTCTCATAAATCCCTCCTGTAGCATAGTCTAGCCAGCCGCTCCTCTCCCACCACGAATAACACTTACTCTGAATACATGTCGATATCCAGCCACTTGCAGGCCACAAGCCGTTCCATGCCTGGAATTAGCAAACGAGGCAAATCACCTCACTCAGTTCTGGCCATGTAAACCTCACATTTCAACCACCCTCATAAGGACCTACACTGAATCCTTAGGGGAGTTAAATGTGGCTTCGGGCTCCGATAGGTAATCGGAGACCAACTTCATGCCATGTGAGAACAGGTCTCAAGTGTACGAAGTAGGTTGTGCATCTCAAGTGTTGGAAGTAAGTTACTGTGCATCTCAAGGGATGGAAGGAAGTTGCTGAGCAGACTATATAGTTTAAGTACTTATGAATCAGAACATAAGCACATCTTGGAGATAAAGTTGGCAGTGATTGGAGCTACTGTCAAGTCATACGCATGCTTAATCAAACCACGCAGCCATGAAAGTTATCGTGGGAAATATAAAGGCTTCTAAGCGGTGAATCCACGAGTAATCAGTCTGTCTGGGCGTTTAATATTAGTATTGGAATGAAAGATGAGTGCTGCACGTTGCAAGCTGCAGGACCTTGGGAATAAGGATGCACATAGCTATGTTCTAGCGGATTTAAACCGCATCAAGAACAAACACGTTCTAACCATTGTCAATATGTAGCTCTAGGTGGGCACAAAGATAAAGCAATCCACTGGACAGGACCCGGAAACAATCAGAGAGAAGCTCGTGTTGAAAGAAATAAATTACAAGGACAAGCCAGAGTCATCGTCACCACCGGGGAGACTGGACGCGTACACGAAGAACAGTGCCCAAATGAGGGTGGCCACACCAAGAAGAATCCACACAAGCAAAGGGTTGCTGATGCCCAAGCTAAGCCCTGTCCCTTCAGTGGACAACCGGTCGTCAACGAGGGCGATAGCCGAACCCCCGTGTGAAACTGCGGCTGCCAATGCGGATGTCAAGGCCACCTGCCCACTGCTGCTTCTCTTAACCTCCTGCCTCTCTGCAGAGTTTGTAATGCGGCATTTGGGGAGCGGGGGCAAACCTACACATCAAGGTCACGCCTGTGAGACCCTCATGTACCCCTATAACACACGCAGGCCTAGCCCGCGCGCACCCACACACACAACGACCAATTACACAAGAAAGCTTACCGGCAGCAGGCACTGGGGTCGCCCTCAACCTGTTCGAATCGAGAGGTTGGACAGCAAAGAAAGTAGAAAACGTGGGGGTAGAAGTGGCTGTCACCGTTGCCATGCTTGCCCTAGCGGATAACACGATGGGCTATGCACTGATGATGATAACAGGGATGGATACAAGAGTGAACAAGATAGGGTGCAATCTCATTCACAAACTTCCTAGCCAATCACATTCATGTAAATGTCATGGCCATTCCTAGCCTCCAAAATGCAACCTTTCCTTTTCTTCCGAACACCCTATCTTTTAATATGACGTCAAACGTAAAGTCAAAAAAACACATTAACATGGAATTACTATGGGAAAGTGGGGGCACCAATCACGATGCACGAGCAGCCGTCTGATTGGATCGGGGCCTGGTTTACTTTTTGAGTAAACCAGAGTGGCGGGAAGGGGGGTGTAATTTTGGCCACTTGGGTCGCCAGAAAACTAAAAAGACAGAAAACTATCCCTCTCTCCCTAGTACTTGCTAGTACATGACCTTCTACCACTAGATTCCTTACTCTCCCTATGGAGCTATAGTCATAGCTGGATCCCCTGTGTAGTATAGCATTCCTAGATTCCCATATCCACACTTCCTGCCCTTGCATCCAATGACTGCTTGCTTCCAGTTAATCTTGTCAAGCACCACTGAGGATTGTGCTGACTGCTGTCCACACAGGGTACTCCCAAATCCACAGGAGTAAGTCCAATCTGCCTGAGCCTGTAGAGCCCCATGTCTGCCTAGCTCTCTGCCTGCAATAATCCACTGTCAGAGTGCAGTTTTCCTTCTTCCAGGCAACAGCTATTCTCATAGCCCATTTTTGAGGGACCAATACTTGATGCTAACACTTGTGGTCACCATTGGGGAGGTGGGCCATTCCCTCCTGATATTGCTCAGTACATGTAGCATCAGTCTTTGCTCTTCATTGTTAAGTGCATTCCATCTACCATTGTTTAGTAGTAGAGCACCAAATGTCCTTGAACTTTGCCAGACCCTTTGCTTCCAGCCTTTTTTGCTACTCTGGGGTTAGCTTCCACTGCTGGGACACCATTTTGCATTGTATCTTTGCAAATGCATCTTTGCAAACCAGCTCAATTCTGCCCAAGGTTGTGGGCTGTCCAGTTAGGGAATCCATTTGTTAAGCAGGCCTTGAGCCTTAGCTATGATATCAGGGATCCCCCAGCCCTTCCTCCCTAGGAGAGCAGATCTGCTCCCATGAAATAAAGTCTGCATTGCAGTCCATAAGCTCCAGTGTTCACCTTAGGGTGCTGTATCTATTTTGATACTTAATATAAATTTCTTTGCATTAGCGTTGACGGTAGGCATGGGGACTTCAAAAAATTTTGAGTGTGTGATGAGCGTCAAAAGGGGCAACCCTAGTTTACTTTCTGAGAGTAAACTGGGGGGGAGGGGGTACCCGGGTTTACTTTCGAAGAGTGGGGTCCACAAAACCTAAGCGTCGAGGGTAGGCATGGGGACTTTAAAGTTTTTTGAGTGTGTGATGAGCGTCAAAAGGGGGCTTGAACCCACGACATATGAATCGGCGACTTCAGACTTCAACCAATAGGCTATGGGGTACACCATATCACCAAATCCCGAAAACTGTTTGTAAAAAGCCGTATATGATTAAAAATATTGGCCTGGTTTACTCAAAAAGTAAACCCGACCCATCGCTACTGTATTCAGGCAGGGGGGTCAGAGTGTGCACCAGCGACCCAGGGCGTGCAGCGGTCGGCCCATCTTACAGTCCCCCTTCCCCCAATCTTTGTGCCACCACTTCCCCACCTTAGATCCTATGTCTCCCACTTCTTTAAATGCCCGTGTGGTTTAGTGATGCAGGCCAACCGATGCCACATCTCCACCCTCTACCATGTATTACATATTCACACTATAGGGCTCCAACCCACACCACATCTCCACCCTCTACCATGTATTCCATATTCACACCACAGGGCTCCAACCCACACCACATCTCCATCCTCTACTATGTATTACATATTCACACTACAGGGCTCTTCTCCTAGAATTAATTTTTTCGAATGCATGGATGAGAAGATCCCCTTTCCATCACCATGGCCAGTGGGGATAACAAGCAATTCTTGTCAGAACCACAATAGTATATTAGACTCTAATAACATAACAATTGTTGGCCCTGTGCTTGCCTAACTTACATCAATTGCCTCCGCCCTTGCCATTCCTACTTATGTATCATTGCCATCCCAGGGTTCCTCCTCCCCCCCTACCAACCCTCTCCCTCAACAACCTTCCACCCCTCGCATTCCACAAGAGAGAGAGAGAGAGAGAGAGAGAGAGAGAGAGAGAGAGTGTGTGTGTGTGTGTGTGTGTGTGTTTTGCAACCTTTATGGCCGCATGTTAGAGAGAGAGAGAGAGAGAGAGTGTGTGTGTGTGTGTGTGTGTGTTTTGCAACCTTTGTGGCTGCATGAGAGAGAGAGAGAGAGAGAGAGAGAGAGAGATGCATGGCTGTGAGACAAATGACCTACACAACAAGGTATGTTTTCCAAGATTCCAAGATTAATCCTATGAAATAAGGTAGATATTCCAAGATTAATGCTAACAAAGCCCTAGCAATGAATTACAAAAATCCACATGATTAACTAGCTACATTAAAGAAGCCATCCACCATTCCATACTATGAACGATCCCACACAAATGTGACATCGGATCTCATGAACAAGAGACTTTATTAGTGTATAATTTATTAGTGTGTAACTAAAGCCATGCCAATAATTTAATTTATTAGTGTGTAGCTAAAGCCATGCCAATAATATTAATATTAGTTTCATGGTATTCTTAGTTTTTTTGCCATTTTTAAAGCTTTTCTCTAACCTTAGTCGATAGGTGTCAAATAACTATCCCTAAGATTAATCTAAACCCTAGAGCCTAGGCGTTCACTCTAGGACACTCTCGCATCTTAATGAGCATCCCACTAAACTTGGTTAGCCACTAAAGTCTCTTCTTCAATTTATCCATGTCCTCATGAATAGTCTAAGAATTCTCTTCAATAGCTCAATCATACGCTCACATATAGGATGGTAGTGATTAGATTGATATGAGAATCCATAGGTATTATCTATTACATATTATCCATGGACAACCTTGGGACAAGGAGAGGAGAGAAAAGAGAAATCATGGATATCTATTCTAGCAACATGGCAAGTTGGAGGATGAGAGAGCTGAAATCGGGTTTTTTTGTTGTGTTGATTCGTTTCGTTTGCTGGCGGGTCAACAAATCATTTCATTTGTTGGTGGGTAAGTTGTCGGCCGCACCAAGTGGCCTGTTTTGTTTTCTCCCTTCGCATTGTCGTCTCTTCCTTTGCATGTATACTTTATTAACATTGACATGGGCTTATCTAACTTACCAACAAGGCTCTTTGTTTAAACAGCACTAGCAGCTGAGCAGCGATTTGGCTAGCAAGCACATTTAAAAAAAAAGTGCAGTAGAGAAGAGCAAACGTTGGTGCTTGCCTTGGTCCTCGCATGGGGAGCAGTAAGAAGAAGCATCATGGATGAACACATAGTAGGTGGGATCATAGGCCAACAGGTACAGAGTTTTAGCCGATCATCTAGAAGTAACGAAACCGACGAGGGAGTTCAGTGTGCGTACAACTTTCAGGATCGCTTGGATTATGCATAGAAGGTTTGCAAAGCGAGGTGCATCTAAGGAGATGGCGGCACCAGATAGGGCTATGGAGCGCCAATAGTGAGGTTACCCTGTGTGATACGCATAGGCCTGTCATCGTGGGTCATACGCTGAGCGTTGGCCGATTAAGTTTTGTTTTGAGCTTTTGTATTAAAGCTTTAAGCTTTAAAGCTTTGGTGTAGAAGCTTTAACTTATAAAGATTTGTATTAAAGCTTTGTGCTAAAGCTTATGTTACCTTATAAGCTTATAATTCAAAGTTTTTTTTTGAAAAAAAAACTTCAAGTCTCTATTTACCCTTCACACACCTTGCAATTAACAACAAATTTTTAGAAGACAATTACCGCTTTCTCGAGCTTTCGAGAGCTATTTTTACAATCCCAGTGTCCTTCAGCCCACCAGCAGACCAACAATTTCAGCTAACAAAGGGAAGACATGGATAAAAATCTTTCAAATGGAATTCCTTTTCACATGCCGCAACAATGTGCAGGTTGTCGACTAGAATGTATCTATATGAAGAACTGAAGAAATCCTTGTGATCTAATGAAAAACTCGTGTTTCCTAATGTTTCAAATATTTGGAAACATACAAGTAAAAATTACTAAATACATGTAATATGACTTCAAAAAAACACCCAAGGTTGATTCTACTTCATCCCATTGTTGTGATAGAAGTAAGAAATGCATCAAAAAATTAGTACTAGGCAACTTCAAGACCTACATATAAAGAAAAGCATGCTACTGGAAGTAAGCAGGTTTATAGAGTGAAGTTGAAAATGCAATGGTTCATGTGATAGATACAGAGGAAGATTATGATGAGACATTTTTTCCATTTGCAAAGATGAATGCCACCACCAAGACATGATGATGCTAGCTCTGCAAATCACTATATGGTCTTGAGCAAGCCCTAAGAGATAATATGTACAACAAGAATTTCTTCATTTAATAATCAAAGCTCAAGGTTACCACACAACGATCATGCAAACCCAACCTATCCTATTCATGCTATATGCATAAATTAATGCTAATTTGACTAAAACGGTGAACCTTTAGTTGTTGTTGTTGCTATTTGTTGAGTAGTGGTATTATCAGTTGGTCAAGCAAGAAGTAACGTCCTACGTCAGAATTGTCATTAATTGAGTAATTGTTCTTAAAACAATTGGAATTCAAATTCAAAGGTCTTCAATTATTCTTTGAGTAAATTATCTAGTAGATTTCTTACCAGCAATCCACTTTTACATGCCAAGAGAAAGCACGTTGAAATTGAAGACCACATCACAAGGGAGATAAAAGAGATTGAGTTAATTCAATGTTTTTTATCTCATGAACAAGTTGCCAACATCCTTACATCCTTACAAAACCACTCAATTATGACAATTTTAAGTAGCTTGATGGTGATCAAGTACAATCTTGTACTTGAGGAGGGTTGTTAGAGTTATGAAGTTATTAGAAAGGTCTTGAACATGATTAAAATTTGTCAAAAAATGATATTTACTTTATTTATGATATTTTTAATTTTCTAGGAATATGCACCGGCGAGTTCCAACATTTATTTTTTTTAAATGTGCACCGAGAGCTCCACAGTTACCGACCAAAATAGCACTTGATAGCTTTTTATTTACAAGGAATATTAATATGAAATGAATTATTGTAGGTTCATGCAACTGAATTATTTTCTAATCAAGCTATTCGGCATGCCAGAAAGCCTTCTGCCATGTCTTACTTGAGTGATCATAGTTTGAAGAGTGTTGCTTGTAATAACTCTTTATTAGCACAGTGCTAACTAGCACACATACGGTGCACAGCACACATAATGCAACATAGATCCCCATTATCATCACATAGATAATTATCATCAACAAGTTGGTAGCTAGTATCAGACATCGCTATTTAGGAGTTGGTCAGCAATATAGTTTAGC
Organism: Cibotium barometz; assembly: GCF_041138505.1. Lineage (NCBI taxonomy): Eukaryota > Viridiplantae > Streptophyta > Polypodiopsida > Cyatheales > Cibotiaceae > Cibotium > Cibotium barometz. The sequence continues at coordinate 29,199,946 of NC_141048.1, read as the reverse complement.
AATAAACTAGATTTTCATATAGACTATTGTGTGAATTGTTTAAGTGGATTAATTTATTGATTGAAAGCCTTGAGTTGAACTAAGTGGGTTGTCTAGATTTTCAGCATAAATCATTGCTTGCATCACACTTTGTCACACGCAGGAATTGATGTGTGGTATAGACTAAGCATGAAGACCTGCCACATGCACATGGGAGGCTATGGTAGGCTACTGTATTATATACTAAGCATGAAGACCTGCCACATGCACATGGGAGGCTATGGTAGGCTACATAATACAGTAGCACATGGGGCAACACACGAGGCAAACTTGATGTGGCAACATGATGTGATTTGTAGTACAAGATAACGAACGTTTATCTCATGATGGTTAAGAAAAAGTGGGCATTATGATTTATTAATCTCAAGACCCTCCCTTAACGTGACACATTGACTTGACTCATGATGCGATATGATTACCACTACCAAAGCAGATCTTCATGGTGTGCACTGTGATGTAATAACGTGCCACTATTTGTACAATTATACTGGCACTAAGGTCATACAGATCTAATGACAAGATACAAAGCAGACAAGACATTTAACCCCATGACTAAAATGTCATTCTCCCTCAAGCTGCTTCTTGACACGATAGAATGTTACCCTGATTGGAATATCACCCTCCCTCTTGATTGCAATTAGACCGTTTCACTTGATGTGAGATCTAGCTTCAATGTATTCTCCTCACAATGCACATGTTAAGGATACATGAATCTGCGTGCAAATAGAGTTGTGTGATTTAATACATAGCAAGGGATTATGACTCTGACTGCTCGAAAAACATGCTTTTTCTACCAATCAAAATAAAGGTGATGCCCTAAAGTAACAAGAAGGGACTCCATAATGAAAAAGCAGACCACATACGAGGATTATATCTAAAAAGCACAATTTTTTACCCTTCATAATGAAGGCAATGCCAAATTCCATCTTTGGTTTATAAAATTTGGCAAGGGAAAAAAATTACAAACCGAGTTTTTAGAGCACGGAAATGATGAGGGTTTCATGCGGAGCATGAATGGTCGACTAGGTACATGTAACATGATAAACATACATGAGGCTGCAACACTAGATAAGTATGTGTGAAGCCATTCGGTGGGACCAATAAATATGTAGCCAAACCAGTAAGTATGCAGTCAAGACCAATAAGTAGTCCCGGACCCCACCCCAATAAGCAATTGATTTCGCTCTTGTTCCATCGTCAAAAAAGGCTATTCTCACCAATTGTTCCCGCTTCACCTCATGAGGTTACTTCCCTACCATTTCCCATTCTTAAGCACGGATTATTATGTGATAATCTTCGTTTGCTTTTTTACTGATTTCCTACCGAACTGCAGAACAGGAACGTTTCCCATTCTTAAGCTTAGACAGTGTTCTTAGTTCCAAAGCCACCAAACCTAGACTCACAAAATCGACAGCAGGAAGGACATTGGAAGTTAAGTGTCTTGGACTACACACTTCACCATTTTCACAGCTACCTAAACTAGAGGCACTTCCCTCTTTGCGTACTCAGACAGCAATTTACCTCTTGCCCTAAAAAGAATTTGTTTGCTTACATCATTGCTTGCATCCCATCATCATGGTAACACAGTAGGCCAGTTAATTAGATTTGTAACTCTAAATTACCAATCCCTCGATAGCAAATTATTCCAAAACCAAAGGAAGATGGCTAACAGCATATGCATAATCTTATCAAAGTTAATTTGACATTTTCTACCACGGTCTGAGTGTTCCTACATACTTTTCCCTGGATCTTGTGTTCATCTATGACTTTACAAGTGTCAGTCACTGTTTAATTAGATGAATCACCCCGATGGAAGCATGATTTTCATCCAGCCACCCCGCATCTTCTAATAGCATAAACCATATATTAAAACACCTAGCTTCAGTTTTGGCAACTAGAAGCACTTAAAATCAATATTTGACCCTCCAGCAAAAAAGACGACCACAAACTCCAAAGAAACATTGTTTAGTAAATCTGAAATAATGCAAACCCTTTTATTACCGTCTTTAAAGTGATTTTACCTCATGGTAATACAAACCATGGAAGATGTACATGTGGAAAAAGCAGCATTTCACCTTTTCCATAGACTTAAAGAGAACAGTCCTTTAAGGAAGGTCCTCATTTGTAAGCAAAACAAAAAGTATGACCTGGTGGACTGTTGCATAGCAAACCAACCCTCATTCTAAGCAAACCACTCCTCGCTTTAGTTTTGTGCTTGGCAGAGACCATGACTATTTATGCCTATCAAGAAGCACGAAAAACCACACCCTACCCACAACGCACTGGTTCACCCAGTGACATTGTAGTACATTGTATACCGGCTCATTATGGTACGCACATAACTGCAGGCATGACCTTGTTGAACCTGATGCATGCTGCGTCTGCTTCTTTTCTCATATGTGAACTTAGAGATATATCACACCATGACGGACTTTCTATATTCTCAAGTACAAAAGGTCTTCAACTCTTGTGACCAAATCCCTACTACTGACAAGTTCACACCAAACCGGCCTCAGAGAAAAGATCCAGTAATGCCAAGGTCTGCTTGCATCAAAAAAAGGGTAATCAATTCTCATAAGCTCAAGGAAAACCACCCCAATAGTATAACCACCAAAACCAAAAATCAACACCCACCTCAGGGACGGAGAGCTGCAAACGGAATTTGGGTCCATCATAGTGGTGAAGAACTGGTCGAAAAGAGTCCTCCTCCAAGGGCTTGGAGAGTCTTCGAACTCTTATACGGACCTGAAAAGGTAGCAACAAGTCAAACCCAAGCAGTCCCCACGGCAAGGGGAATGTAAAAAAAGTGAAAGAAAAATAATGAAATTGCACTTACCTGAGCTGGGAACCTAGACTCCCCTTTGCATTTCTTGTCCTCCCAAGCAGTTGGGTCAATATTGGAGCCTCCAAAACTTGCTGCCTGAAAGCAAAACCAGATATGTACTGTTGAAACCCAAATGACAAAATTGTTAAAAAGCATGTATTAGAACTACCTCGTAAACACCATGGAGCTGGTGAGTTGTGTAATTGTACAGAAATAGAGGCAGGCCAGGTTGTATTGCACGAACAGAATCCCGGTACCTCTGAGGTAAACCTGAGAACAAGAATGATCACAAATGAGACATGAGGCTGCATATTGATACAATGGTTAAGTGATAATAATCAAGACAACAGCTAGAAGATCAACTTATGGCAAAGCTTCAGCACCATGTTCCAAGCATAGGAGAGCAGAAGGAGAGTTTGAGTACCGAAAAGCTGACGCTTGAGATCTTCAGCCATCGTATCATTGTTGCACACAAAGATGTAGCCTCCCAAAGTTTCATTTCTGGGAAGGGTCTCTGCAGGGGGGAGTGACTTGAACCGCTTGTCTGCACTGCTCCCAAGCTGTGACGGGACCAACGAGTTCAAACTCCCACCCATTCCAAGCTTGTGCCCCAAATCATCAAACATTAGGTCCCCATGTGAAAGCTTCTGGTTCAACCCTTCCCCTTTTGATACACTGTCAGCCCTTGGCTTTTTCCCCCCTTTGACTTGCTTGAAATTCTTGTCATGAGGGGCTACTACCTTGACATCAGATCTGGTCCTGTCGAATTTCACCCTCATTTGCTCAACAAAGGCAAGCTTTGTCGCAGCTAGCTTCCAGCTGTGATCCTCTTGAGACTCACTTTGGCCTCTCCGATCATCACCAAAACTCCAGAAAGAATAGCTGTTTTCCATCTGAACCTGTTCAAAACCAGTGCAGTAAGAAGGTTCAGAGTCTTCCATGATCTTAGATGAGCTACTAAGCTTCTTGAAAACCCAGAATTACACAAAAGATTCTAGAAGCCAATGTGCTACGATGGACCTGTGAAACCCTAATTTACAGAAGAAGTAGCACACCATAAGCTGACGGTTAAATGGAACCCCAAGCAAGCCCCGGCAACCCCTGTACTAGGTGATTAACCATCTGGCAAACCCTAAATTAATTGATTGACCATAGAAGGACTCTGACAACTGGAGGGCGAACCCAAAACCTAACAAAACTACGCAATTTCAACCCTTATATGGTGCAACATGTGGAACCCTGTAAAAGACCGGAGTATGAGAGGAAACCCTAAATTGATTCAAACTATGGTAACACCCTAGCTTCAGACATAACGTCAAGCAAAGGTGGTGCTAGATAAACGAACTACAGGGCTCAGATCTCAGACTGTGAGGTCATGTGCTGGGCACGCAAAAACCGACAGAAACCCAAGAGTTCACCAAGGACACAGAGAGCTAACATGCTTAGCAGGGGGAGACAGTCGAACTGACCTTAAATGCTGCAGAAACCTAGAGATGTGATGAAGACAGTAGTCTTTCTCGCAAAGATGGAGTTCGATGCCTTACTGAAATGTAGCAGAAACGCTAGAATCTGCGGGAAAACTTGGAAAACCCTAAAAGCTCAGTAATCTTGGAGTTTGCAGAAGCCCTCAGATCGGCTGTTGATGTCAGGGGCGCTCGTCAAGAGGAGAAATACTAAGGGCTACAGCTTCGTTTAATTGGGGGGGAGGAGGGCGGTGGTAGTCGCACGACATGAAACCCTAGAATATGCTGTCCAGCTCTAAAGCAGAACGGGGCCACCCCTAGATTCAACTTCAAAAAAATTAATTGTAGCATATATCAATCATTTATTATTACAAATTTCTTTTTATTTTTTTACAAATAGCTTCAACCTTTTAAAAAAATCTTGAACCACATATATATATATATATTCTAAACTTTACAATGATTTTAAAAATCTTGAACCTCACTTATTTATCTTCTAAAACTTACATTAATTGGAAGAACAAGATTACCTAATGGGTAGTTGAATTGAGCTCTCCTTCATAATCGTCGACTTGTGGGGGGGCATTGGACTAGCAAGATTACTCCTTCCTAGGGACTGTTAAAATAAGTTCTCCCTCACAAGCAAGGACTTGTTGTGTAGGAGGGCAAGATTACCTGCCCTTCTTTAATGAGATGGGTAGCAGAGGGACTAGTGTAACCACCCTCAATATGTGCAAGTCGGACACTTAGTTCTATGTGCTTTCAATTACATTTCTGTTATCTTGAGTAAGATGGGTCCTCTTCAAAAGCAAGGACTTCTGTAAGTTGCCTTAATATGAGTAAGATTTCTGTTATCTTGGGTAAGATGGGTCCTCTTCAAGAGCAAGGACTTGTGTAACTTGCTCAATATAGCACTTAGTTTTTTACTTATCTTCAAAAGCTTTCTCTCCTCACAAGAGTTAATTTTTATTTTCCTTGAGGAGCAATTAAGATGGGTCCTCCTCACAAGCTATGACTTGTGTAAGAAGTCTAGAAAATATTAATTTCACTTCTATAGAGAAAAATTACTAGCTCTTCTCATGAGAGTTAGCTTTCTCTTTTCTTTGACCCAACTCACTAAGTACTTTGTGTTTCAATCTTTGCTATTTTAAGCCCCAAATATAGCCATGAAAAATTATTGTCCCCTATGCAAGGCAACAGTATAACATTCTACCAAAATCTCCATCCCAGGAGTACAAAAATGCTATAACTAACTCCTTACTAACCTTGCATGTAAGTTATTTCTGGGATAAGCCATCGCATACTAAATGGGATAAGCCATCGCATACTAAATGCTTTGCAAACTGTGAATTTTAGGTTAGCATTTTTGTTTTAAAATTATAACTATCATGCTAGATGCTCTAGCTTGTCTTAGTTAGCATTTTGCACTTGATAATGTGGTCGAGTGTCATCTTTTCACACTCTCTTCTTGCTAATGTGTCTAATCATGAAAGGACTTCTTAGTATTTTTGTCTATTTAAATTGCACTAATAGTGCTAGAAACTCATCTTGTCTTATTGAAAAATTAAATAAATTGTTTAAAAATCCAATCTCACTCTCTTATAATGTCTATTTTTATACACTAAAACAAAAAGTTTATTGATAGGATGCAATAGACTAGGGAAGCAAAATGAACTCTTATTTTCTTATTGTATGTTTAGATTTTTTGTGATATTTTTCTCTTGAATTGTGATTCACAAGTTGAGTCCATCAAAAGCAAAGTTCTTGATTTTGATAGGCCTCACAATTTCAACTAAAAATTTATGTAAGTTCCTTTATACAACCTTTACACTTTACAATGACAGAAGAACTTCTAACTTCAAACACTACTCATATGTAAACTACTCATGTAATTCTAAAAATACATGTTAAGACTTAAGTGTTGGCTACTCATGTAATTCTAAAAAACACATGTTAAGACTTAAATGCTGGCCCACCATCAAATCATGCAACCGCTGCCTCACAATCTCAAGAAGCGAAAACCTATGGAAAATTTCAACAAGTGAGGGTCCTTGGGAAATCTTATGAAACAAAAGGCAATAAAGAAAATCCAGGGATGATCAAAACTGTCCATTTACTTGTTGTTGCTTAGGACCATCACAACAAATAGTGCTTGAATGATTTGTCCAAAATGCCCCTAATGGTAAAAAAGTCTTTTGTTATAGGCCTTCTAAGTTTCTCCTATCCATTGAAGCCACGAATCAAGATGAGAGACCCACTAGATATTTTACATGTTGACTATGATAGGCCTCATAAACTAAGATGTTGGGCATTCTTGATATTAACATTTAAGGAATGCATCCTTATAACCCACAAAGTCTTAGGAAATAATAGGCAATAAACAAAATCCATGGACGATCAAAATTGTCCATCCACTTGTTATTGCTTATGACCATCACAAATAGTGCTTGAGTGATTTGTCCAAAATTCCCCTAATGGTAAAAAAAGTCTTTTAATATAGGCCTTCTAAGTTTTTCCTATGCATTGAAGCCATGAATCGAGATGAGAGACACATTAGATATTTTACATGTTGATTGTGATAGGTAAGATGTTGGACATTCTTGATATTATTAAGAACTAAGATATTTTCTAAGGAATGCATCATAACCCACCAAGTCATTTTCTTTCTACTCATTTGAAAAAGCTCTTATAAAATCATCAAAAGCAAAACATATGACAAGGTTATAAAGTATGGTGATACTTTTGTGCAAAAGAGGACACTCACTTAAGGAGCTACTCATTGTCTAGGTTGCATTATTTAAGTCAAATACTTTTTATGCACAACCCATTGAAAATATCCTATAATCAGTAGGAAAAGGGACATCCACTTGCAAGCAAACTATGATTCTCTTCGAGGAGGTAGAATGTACAAAGTAAAAAGAGGAGGGACTCCTTCCATCGTTGGCTGCTCACATAGGGAGGCTACATTTGAGGCGGAGAAACACTAGGGTCCTATAGCGGTAGGTGATGCCACCATCCCCATGAGTGAGGAAGGGAGCAAGGCTCTAATATATGGAAAAAAGGTTGCCATATGCTAATGTATAACTTCCAGATCGCTCATTAGGTGCTCCAAATGCCCCTAGATGGTGTGGATAAGACTTGTTTAGATATATTGGATGGTATTTTCTCACCAGGTGGTTGTTATCTCAATCACCTCAGTGCATTGCACCCCACAAATATGCTAGGCTACCTTGCTATTGATAAGCCACCGCTAATTAGGTTACTCTAATACCACTATCTCAGGTTCCACTAAAAGCTTAATCAAGGGGCAACTCTCCCAAAGGTGAGGGCTCATCTGCAAGCTTGAAAGGAGAGGAGTAGATGTGCCACTTAAACTTATGAGAGCCACTATACATACCCATTATTTTGGGGCACTACATTCCTCTGTGAAAAGGCGGCACCTTATGGCACCCCTAGCTTACCCACACCAAGGAAGGAGGTGAGGCTAGGGGGCTTACCACTCCAATGGAATGACTGAAACGATATTGAGGGCTAGAAGTCCCCCACCATACCACCACCCACCCCCTAAACCCCCACAAATTTGTTTACTAGAGCTAGGTTAGGAAGCAAAGCTAGGAACCCATTGACTACAATGGGCATGAGTAAAATAGACCCCATGGAATATGAGTGTGGGCTACTTATGTGATGAATTTTATTCAAAGTTTTCGTATAATTTTTTTAAAAATCTTTCGTATAGGTGATATTCACCCAATAAAAAGGTGGTCCTAAATTAAGTGTTTTTTTAGAAGTGTCCTTTTTTGAGTTGATTATAATTAACTAAATTATTCAACTTTGGAAGGAGAATTACTTGGATCGAGGAAATTGTGTAATATTTGAGAGACATTTGGAGACTTATAAGGGACAGTTTTTACAAGGGTCCCTTTTTGAGTTGATTATAATTAATTAATTATTCAACTTTGGAAGGAGCATTACTTGGATCAAGGAAACTGTGTAATATTTGATAGACAAAATCATGAAGATAAAGCTATTAGACTCCCATTTCTCTTATTAGGATGCTCTTTTGTTGTGTATAAGCTTACCTTACACTTTAATTGGCCAATTTTTTGGGTTGATCATATGAAACAAAAACATCTAATTTTGGAAGACGAAACACTTGGATTCAGTGAAACATTTAATTTTGAAGGAGAATCACTTGGATTGAGTGAATTATGCAATATTGAGAGACCCGATCTTGATTTGAGTGAAAAAATAAATACTTCAATAAAAAAATTAACAAATACAAAGCAAGCTTAAGTATATGTCAACTTCATATATATATCATCACGAGAAGTGAACACTAACTCCTTCTTTGTAAAGGAACTATTACCTCTTCTAGTTTACCTATTAGTTTTCACTAGCTCCTTATTGACTTTTCAAAGTTTATTGTTTTGAACTTCTCAAATTCAAATGAAAGATCAAGCATCGATAACCAATGTATATAGATACAAATCTTTTGTACCAAAAATAAAATAATCTCATATAAACACTCTTGTACAAAATGTAAAGGCAAAAAAACAGATTAATGCAAAATTTATGATGTGTCAACAAATAACCCTCGCACTTATAATAAAGCCAAATGTATTTTTAGTCATTATTATTTGAATTGTCAAATTCAAATATTACCACCTAGCTATTTATGTTTCTATAATTTTTATGTCTTTTGTGGCTACCTCTTTACTTTCCTAAATTTTGTGCAACTTTTTGAGCTATTACATCCATGCCACTAGCTT